>NC_133649.1:199394920-199694920 GCF_009905375.1 Apium graveolens
CACTTTTCTCAAAATCCAAAACATTTATAAATCCAGTAATTGGATAAGTAAAATCACTTGACTATTCTAAATATAGAATAGCAGATGAGTATTTGCATAAACATAATTATTTAATTCAGCGATATGTAAAACATTTATCAATTCTAAACTGAGAATAGGGAAAGCAATACTTGCATCAAAAGATTTAAAATAAATATCACTTGAACAATAAGTGATGATAGGGATACTTGCCTTTGGGTTTTTAGCAGTTAGTCACACTCGCAAAGACGCATCAATTCTGACATTCTGTCTCAAAACATCACCGTCCTGCTTTTCAACACTTTACTGATATGCTGCTCCTGTGATTGCTAGAAGCCAAATATCCAATACCTTTCCATCTCATTCTTTATCCAACATCTTGTCCCGACCAGCTCGAGAGATCTGCATCTATAATTAAAATATAGAACTTTAATTGTCTAATCGATAATCACTCGACGAATTACGCGTCAATACCCTATCGTCTACCTATACGATAGCCCGCACAATAATTAAAACAGTCAAACACAAGACTCTTAACCCACGTACGCACGTAATTCACATAACACATAACCCATAACTCATGTATCACATAATTCATATCACATATGACTCAGTTCATCAAAAGGTTCGACTTGGTATGTTTAAAACTGAAATCGGGTCAAAAATATGATTTATCGATAAATAATCGACTCAGAATAACTTGTAAAACAAGCGACCTTTAAAAATATCTTGTCTCAACACGTAATCTGGTTTCGTAAAATTTAATTATATATCCTCATTCGACGTCTCCGGTAATCGTAGGTTACGTTCCCGTATCTTTGGAATTAATTTCCCGAAAATCGGGCAGCGTCTCTTTTGTTTATCGGCCTACCCGTCGAACAATTCGACGTCAAATCACAAACACAACCAATCAATCAAGTCCAAACCAATCACGCAATCCACATTTCACAATTACCCAACCACCGATTCAAATTAATTAATTATTACTATTTGTGTTTTTATATTTATTTTTAAAATAATAGGACTCAGAATAATTCATCACGGTCCACCGTCGACTCGCCGAGGCTCATCGCCGACGGCGGCAAAATTTATTGGTGCCCGAAATACTCGGGTGTCCACATAAATTTCATCGATTAAATTAATCTCCCGATTAATTCATATAATTTCAGGGATTCACTCGAGTTTCTATTAGAATAATTCGAACAAATATAATAGGTATTCGTTCGAAATTTTTAGAAAAATAGTCGAGTAACCCAATCAAATAAACTATTCGAATTGTTGCATAAACGTAGTCAGAAATCAGAAACCCGGACCACCCCCACACACTTTCGCGCGTGAATGGCCGGAAAAGGAAACAGGATCAGAAAGCTACCAGCAGGAACATGAACATGGCCAACATCACCACACATAGAACATACTCACACACACTTACGCACGCTTACACACACATCACGCACTTAACTCGCAACACCGCCACCTGCCGTAAACTGAAACGGCGGCGACAGGGCGGCGGCAAAATTCGTCGGCAACAGGGAGAAACGACCACAGGCTTACCGAGAACAGAGAATCAAGGGAGAAGTGTAGCCGAATAGTGAGAAAACGAAAGAATTGAGAGATCACAGAGATGGTAGAGAGGAATTAAGAGATAAGGAAAGGGAGGAGTTGAGATGTTGTGAGTATACCAAATAAAATAAAAACTGAATTCCCCAGCTTCTTACACGCATCCAAACATTAACTAATACGTGTCTAATTCTCCTGTTTAGCTACTATACAGTCACACATTTATCTTCATACCCCAAATCATGTATCGTTTTAATTAATTTCATGATATAAGGTGCAACCAACTATTAATCAAAATAATACCGAAATGTTAAAATATTCTAAACATTACGAAAATAACAAGATATAATTCTCATAATTTTTAAAGCAACTATTAAACGCATCTTAGATCCGCATTTTGCAATTAAGCGAACAACTGAACGGGTAAATTTAATCCCGAAAATTTCCAAAATAATCTTAAAATACTCGGAATATTCCAAACTTCAATAAATATGAGTTTCATAATTTTTGAAGAATTTTGGAATTAAATACGGATTTTACAAATAAATGAAATCAGAAAATCATACAGGGCTAAATAATTGATGAAATATTGATTTCTAAATTTTATAAAATCCTAAAAATAATTAATGTAATTATAAAGTCATAAAAATAATTTTAAAGATAATTTAATTATTTATGAAATTAAATTTTCAATAAAATCACTTTTAAAGACAAAAACAAAACGATACGACTCAGTAATTAATAATACAAATAATCCTTTATCACAACTGAGTCCCACACGATTAATATTACATATAACACATAGCAGACAAAATAACCATTCAATCCTTAATATTACTAAACGAACTCAATTTACCGATATCAATAAAATCGGCTTTCAAATAACTTTTGAAAATAATACATTTAAGCAAATATTTTCAGAAATTAATAAGGATCGATATAACACTTAACAATTAGCACATTACCATTTAATAATACCAACTCGTCAAACAAGAATAAAATTCCACAATTTTATTCCTTCCTAATCAGAAAATCACCTAAACATATTCAAATAATAATAATAATAATCTTGAAAAATATGGGATATCACAATAAGCACTTGCATTATCAATTCGCTTTTACTCTACTTGTACATGTCAATTGGTTCCCACTCACTGGCTACTTGCTTTCCCCTTTTACGTCTCGCTTCCTCTGTTAAACGTTTCATGTATGTATCAATATTAATTCTCATCTCATTCTACATATTACAAGCTTCTATCTACCCTTCGTTTCACCCAAATCTGACGTACGGATTGAAAGTTATGATAAAAACCGTCAAATAATGCACATAAAGTCATATTATATAGCAATCGAATCACATATAGCACATAGCACGTAAGATATTCGATCAAAATAATTGTTATGGATAAAAAACTAAGGTTATTATTTGCTGTATTTATTACTAAGGTTCGGGAGCTCAAAGCCTTTAATGGCTGCTCTCGTGTTTCGTAGCTTAACTCTGCCTTTACGAGATGCCTACGTATCTTTGTGAATTAAATAATCAAGCCAAAAAACGTAGTTCTGATTTGTGGGGGTGAGGCCCCTTATATAGATGTTGGTGGTCCTTGAATTGGACTTGGTATAGGAGACTTGGTAGCCAAGTCTCAGAATTAGAATGGACTTTGGAGTCCTAAATAGTAGGAAACTGATTCCTTATCCTTCTAGGTCCCTTAGAGGCTAATCTGCAAGGATTTATGTCCTCATTGGGACTCTTCTCAATAGCTGATTTTTCCCTTATTAATTAATTACGAAATTAATTAATATTTAGGGTTTTTGGGCCTTCTTTGTTCCATCAGGCCTGATCTGGTCCATCAGGCCTGATCAATGTGTTAACCTTTTTGGTCTGAATGTCATACATCTTCTTATTGGGCCTAGCAGCCCAAATTATGTATGATTAATGTAATATTTAATTACACAATCAGGATTTATTTATCCCTATCAATAATTTTTTTCAAAGAAGATTTGGGGGTAAAATGATTTTCCAGGTATTTAATACGAATTTTTGAACATTTTTCGACATTAAAACGGGTCTCCGATTCATTTTATAATTAAATAACAGGATTCGAACACCCGAATCTGACTTTAAAATGATTTAATAATTATTATCATGCCTTGAAAATAATTTAAAATAAGATTTTAAAGCTCGAAACTATTTTTTAGAATTTTTAAATCCAAATAAATAATTAAATCTAATTAAATAATTAATTTAAATTAATTAATGACTGATTAAATTAATCAATCAATTAATATTTAAATTTATTGACTAATTAAATAATTAATTATCAACTATAATTAATTAATTAATTATCAACTATAATTAATTAATTAATTATCAACTATAATTAATTAATTAATTATTAACTATAATTAATTAATTAATTAATTAAGATTTATTTTAGAATTAAAAATAATTTTCAGAATTAAAAATATTGATTTTTGAAATTTAAAATAAATAAAAATAATTTTTGAAAATAATTATAATAAGAAAATATAATTTTTGTAAATAATTAAAACCGAAATCTGATTTTTATAAAATTTTGAAACTACAGGGACTGTAATACCAAACTATGCAAACCAGGGGGTCAAACAGCAATTTTGCGGTCTTCCCCACCCTCCCGCCGACAACCTCGAGCTTTTCTGGCCACCTGAAACATGCCCAGAATTGCTTCTATTTAACAGGAAATGATGTTCTTTTCTCCAAAAACACTTCTGCGAAGTTACAATGATCAAACAACACAGATTTCGACCGGAAAATCCGATTGAAGTTCCGCCGTCGGCGAACCTTCAAACTCCGATCATCGCCTTCCCGTTATCGTTCGTTGATTTCAATTATACCATTCGATTCGTTGTTAAACGATCTACTCAACCATGTAATCAATTTTAACTAATAACCCCAATCAAAGAAACACCTAAATTTCAATTGTAAATATTCATAACTATAAACCCTAGTTCTTTAATTCGAGAATCAAACAACAATTTCAACATGTTATTGAACTCCAAATCAGTCATATATTATACCAAAATGACCAGGATAAAATTATCTACAAGATTAAGCCATCAAATCACATAAACAACATCAACATCAAAAATTTCTCTTTTAATCATTAACTAATTCGAATTAAAATAAATAAATAAAATCAAAACCTTGATTCTTGCACTGAAATTGATGGTTGATTCTGCTTTTCGAGAGCTTCGATTCGGTATATGGCACACTCGATTTCGAGTTCGGTAACGCCTTCGTTTTTTGGTTTGATTCTCAAGAACACAATGATTTTAGGGGTTTTGTTTGTAATTTCTATTTGTTTACTATTCGATTGTGATTATACGAATAAAATAAAATAAGAGATAGGCTATTTATATTTAAGGAATATTAATACGCGTTGGATCGTATTGGATCAAAAAATAAGTTACTTGGCCGCTAAGTAACTGCAAAAAAAATGATCTGATTTGATACCTGTTTTGGATAACTATCAAGATCGGGCTTCTTATAAAACACTTTATACGATAATAATGTAATAATATCTCCTATTTCAAGAATACGGGTTTTGTTAATCTATAAAAATGATTATCGTATCGAAAATTTTGCGCCGGGACGCGTAAGGGTCAAACCGTACTCCTGATCGAAAAACTCAAAACTCGAAAAATGTCCGGAATAATCAGATTAGGTTAGGCTGGAGTTTTCCGAAGCGTTTCGGGTTGTAAAATAAAAACGGTTGAAGTTGGACGATTCCCGGCTCTATAAAATAGTTTTGTAATTATTCAGAAAATAATTAATAAATTCATAAATTATTATAAAATCATATAATAGTCCATAAATTACCAGAAAAATACCATAATTATCTATATTTTATTCTGGACATAATAAAATTAACATACTTATACTTTACCCCATATAAACATCCACATATCAACACCAATCATCAGATAATTCACCAAAAAATCACATAATAATCACATAATAATTATTTATTGATAAAAATAATTATACGCTATATCCCCGATATTACAACTATAATTCACATGGAGATTGCTTAACCTTTAAATGCCTTTAAAAAGTTAAGTAAGTGTTGTTTCTTATAAAATAAGGTTCTTACATTAAACCTTTATACAGAGATATAAGTGTTTTGGTCAGAATATGTCAAAAAAATCATTATAGCTACTTTTCTGTGAAAAGTAATTCTAGTTTGGAATCTACAATGTTTTAGCTAATGTCCTATATACCTTTAAAATTTAAATGAGTGCAATTTCTTACAAAATTAACGGTTAATAAATTGAGCATTTCTATAATGAGATACATGTGTTTTAGTTAAAGTGTGTGGACCGGTCCATCATAGCTGAATTTTTTACAAAAACTGATCATAACTTCAAAAAATAATCTGTAGAAATGTATGATGTTTTATCTTACGTATTATATATCATTAGAAAGGTATCTGAGTTTAGTTTCTTACAAAATTAATGGTTTGTAAAATGAACATATCTACAATGAGATATAAGTGTTTTAATTAGACTGTGTCGACTTGTCCAACATGACTGAATTTAGTGCGAAAATTATTTCTAACTTTGAAGAATAAACTGTTCTAGTGCAAAATGTTTTAGCTTATGTGCTACATATCATAAGAGATGTAACTGAACGTACTTTCATACAAAATTAACGGTTTATAAATTGAACATTTCTATTATGAGATATAGGTGTTTTACTCAAAGTGTGTCGACTGGTTCAACATGATTAAATTTTCTGCGAAAACTAATACTAACTTGGAAGAATAAATTGTTTTAATGTACAATTTTTTAGCTTATGTGTTATTTGTCATTAGAAACATTAATAAGTTTAGTTTCTTACAAAATTAATGGTTCGTAAATTGAACAGTTGTAAAGAGAGATATAGGTATTTTGGCCAAAGTGTGTCGACGTGTCAATCATGATTGAATTTCTCTAGAAAATTAATTCCAACTTGGGATAATTAACTGGCTAATGTTATATATACCGTTAGAAAGATAACTGAGCGTAATTCCGTACAAAATTTATTGTTCGTGAATTGATCATATTTACAATGGGATATAGGTATTTTAGTCAAAGTGTGTTGACTTATTCAGCATGACTGAATTTTCTGCGAAAACTAATCAATCCAACAAAGAATAAACTTTTCTAATGTAAAATGTTTTATCTTATATTCTATATATCGTTAAAAAGGTAAGTCACTTTAGTTTCTTATAAAACTAACAATTTATAATTTGAACATTTCAATAGAGAAATATAAGTGTTTTTGTGAAAGTGTGTATATGTATCTTGAGTAGCTCAAAGTATATTTGCTACAAAAGCATATTAGATAAACATTTTTTTAATGTCCATTGTCCCTATTATATTATTTGAGTACGAATGATAGATTAGTTTTAAATAAGATATATTAAACGTGCACAAAACTATTTATTATGTGATAAAGATGATAATATTTGTAGACCTCCAGAGTTCATTTCTTGGAGTGAAATAAACTATGTTTAAGAAAGTCTCTTGCAACTGTTATTGGTTGTGCAGTTGCATTAATTAGTCTAGGTTTATATTGGTGTTATTATTTTCAGTTGGAGACTACCTTTTCTGATCATTTGCAAGATTAGCTGCAGTTTTTTTTAGTTTAACGGATGATAATTGCAGGTAGAAGATAATATTGGTATGCTACAATTAAAATACCAAGCTAATGATCCAGAATTATACAATTTATGTACATTTATAGAAAACAATCAAGTAGTCAAATGGGAAAGTCATGTCATTATTATAATACATAATTAATTTTTTTTAAAATTATAAGTATAATAAAAAATTATGTAGTATGCTTAGAGTGCTTTTGTATTTTTTTATCGTAGAGAACCCGCGGCCGCTACCCTTCGGGTGTGCACTGGGTAAATCCCACAGGCTCACGCAATAGCCTGCAAACCACATGAACCAAGGTAAATCGCATTTAAGCGAAAAGCTCTGGCTCATTAGGCATAATCATAATTCTCCTCCCGTGGGATTCGAACCTCTGACCAAGAGGATAATTATCCCCTTTTTAACCAACTGAGTCAACCCTTACGGGTGCTTTTGTATTTTTTGATTGATGTTATTTTAAAAGGTAAACATTATAGTGATTAAAAGTTAAATATCATTTGCTTAAAGATTATGAATATCAATATTCAGATAAAAGATTAGACTCTTCCTATGTAGACGAAAAATAAATTGGTGGCTTGAGCTGTAAAGTATAAGAGACTCTTCTTGGGACTGAATTTTAAATACCAAATCAAATTATCGCTTATCAAGTTTAACCCTGTGAGCAGGTATGGTGTATATTATAGTTGTTGCTCTCTAATAAAATATTTATTCTTATCTTTTAGGTTCCTATTGCAATTAGTGGTCCTGGATTGTCAGCTGGTGTCAAATTCTGAAAAGATGTCCATAATGGTGGGCTTGCCAATATAGCAGCAAGATTTTTGTATTTACATGGGAAGAGTGTTGATTTATAACGGAGTACGTGCACACCGAGATTTCTATATCACCTGCACCGGGATTCTAATTTACTTTATTTGATCCCCCGTTTCTCCATCAATCCCCAATATCCCTTTATCTATGCCTTTTACTATGCTGAGTAGTATTAATGATTTTTGTTAATGTATTTTAAGAATCATCTTAACAACTGAATGGACATTATTACATATCTACTCATCCAAATTAATTTTTGACATTAGTACCGAGCTACCAGCCAAACAGGTACTACTATTCAAATACATTTCCTATCATAGGTACACGATCAGATATCCTACTATTTTCTTAAATGAAATAATAAACATGGTCAATTGAATATGTGAAACTATGCTTAGTCCCTTTATAGTGACGTACTTGACGTACTCAAGGTTTATCCATTTTCATATTTTATTTCAATATATATATATATATATATCAACTACAACTAATTAATAAATATTGTCATTAGTATTATTAAAAAAATGTAAATGATATTGTTAAAGTGTCTATTAATTTTAATTCATCAAAATGTATAAAAAAATTGCATCGTCGATTGGAATTGTTGTTATAACAATTATAACATTTTTTTGTTTAAAAAAAATAAAGTTTAAAACTTTTTAAATAATAATCAATTTGTATATAATGTTTTTATTATAATACGAAATATGTATTTTCAATAGATAATCTTCTTTAAGACTAATCTTATTAAGTTCTAAATAAAATAATTTACTTATTTTTTAAGCAAACAATTATAGATAAACTTGAACTTTCTAAATTATATAATAGTCAAAATAGTTAAAATAATAATGTCCTCAAGTATTATTAAAGAAGATATGAAATTTTTGTGTGGTTTAATGACTTTACTTGATAAAAGTACGTTAATATTAATTTTTTTTACTAAATTTATTTTTCAATAATAAATCATTTAAAGTGACATGTTCCAAAAAATCTTTTAAATAGCAATCTTTCATCGTCATAAAATTTATCAATTTATTTTAAAGATCAGTTTATAAAATTAAAGTAAATATCATAAATCATTTATATTTGCCTATAAGACTAAATAAACTGTAGCGACTGGGAATTTCGCAACGTGATTAAATGAATAAAGTATAAATTTTGTGTTATAATTATAAATTGCCTGAATAAATAAAGGGTTAAATGAGTTTGTTGGTTAATTGTCTTTATTGTATATTAGTAATTTGGAACGTAAAGTAACTCGTTCCAGTTTGATGAGTCAGCCTAGGGGATAAGCTGTGTTGTCAGGCCATCAGGTTGAACGAAACCCGTCTTAAAAAGAGATTAAGGTATTTAAGAATTCGAATGTGAATTATGTGATATTATGTGTTTAAGTGAGTATTATAGTCCAGTTGTGGTGTCAGTTGGTATAAAAGGTTTGATTATGAAGCGTGTTCGAAAACGCTCAGCATCGGGCCGTGAGTCAGGACGCGGCCCATTACGCGAAGATTATGATTAAGAATATTTTATTACGAGATGTGATATGTGAATTTATGTTGTTGACTGTTAAGGTGCATGCTTATGTGATTATATGCTTGTATGATATTATTTGGAATTTTAGGAAATAAGAAGTGCATTATTTTCCATTTATATAGGTTAAAAATGCATTTTCTATTCTTTAAGAAAATAGTTTTTCAAAATCAATTTTATTGGTAAATTTTGAATTTGGTTTTATTTAATTCCTAAAATTCTAAGCTATTTTATGTTGTCACTCTTGTAATTTATAGATTTATGGTTTTATTTATAAAATATATTCCTTGTAATTAATTAGATTAATAATTATTAGATTACATAATTGCCCTTGCATGCATTTCCACTCACAATATAAGAGAAGGATAGTTGTGTCATTTCCTACCCTACTATCTCATTTCAACTTAACCAAATTACCATATATCCTTGCATGCATTTTGTGCTAGTGGTGAGAGAAGGGTAGATTGGTAAATTCCCATTTCCACTAACTTGTGAGAATAAAAGATGAGACAAGTGCTTGCCATTTCCATCACCACTTCATTCATTTCATTTCTTCCATCTCTCCCCTTTCTCCTTCTTCACTCTCGGCTCTCTCTCCCTCTCTTCTTCTCTCTCTCACCGAGCTCTCTCTCTCTCTCACTCTCTCTCTTACATGCAACACCTTATCCTATTTAAAATTCAAAGATCTTGCCATTGATATTCACCATTTCTAATCCTCTACATATATATCCTTTGCATGTAAGTATTTAAGAAGGTTTTTACATCAACTTCTCTTGATTACATCTAAGAAAACACAATTTCTTAGTGTGTGATCATAGGAGAATATAGTACACTAAATTATGTGTTCTCCTTGGTTTTGTTTTGTTGATGGTTCGAATTTTTTCTATGAAAAAAAGGAGTTTTGATTTTCGAATGGATTTTGAATGATAATCTATGACTTGCTTATTTGTTTTAGTGTTGAATTCGACAATAATTGCAAATCTTTAAGTTAGTTTCATTGCATGCATATAAGGTTTTAATATTACCAAGTTATGTTTTGTTTGATTTGGAAAGAAAATGAGTTGAATGGTTAAGTTATGGGTTAAAGTGAGTTGGGTTTGTGATTTAAAGCTTTGCATGTCAAAATTTATTTATGCATGTGTTGTTTTGGAAAAACCCGAACGGGTCTTGATATTTAAAAGGGGTTAAGTTGATTTTGTGGGCTTATGTGCTAATTGTTTTAGTTACTATTGATAATCGAAATGAGTGCTTGGTTGCATATGTAATTTAGTGAAGTTGTAACATTAAAACTCTATGCATGTTAAGATTTTGTTTAAGGAGGATATTTGGGTTCGGTTTTTCATTAAAAAGAAGTGATTTCGAAATTTGTTCTTATCTGGAATGAATTAAGATAATTTAAATTGTAAAAGGAACTTTGAATGTGAAATTTGACCAATTTTTTTGTTATTTTGTTGAAAAAGCCGAATGGTAATAGAATTAAAAAGGATTGGTTCAAATTGTTTGATCGTTTTGATTCTTGATTCTAATTTTATGGGTCGTTTAAGTTTAATTTAGTGTTAAAGATATGATTGGTTAAATGCATGTCGAAATATAAGATTGCATGTTGATCTATTGATGTGGTTCATTTGATTTGGTTCGAATTTTTGGATAAAAAGGAAAGGATTAAGTTGCTTTGTTATCGAGTCATATGAATTATGGTTATTTGCTAAAGTATGGAGTTTGAGTATATAAGTATACACTATTAAGTGTTATGTGATTATTCGGTGTTTATACTCGTGTATATGAGTTAAGCGTTAGAACGAATTGGGGTAATTATTTAACATTCCGGGAACGTCGAGTGGAAATCCAATTAGGGTTTTGATTTTTAGATTGTATATCCGGATCGTGAAGGCATTCAGGTTAGGAAAGGGAAAGGTATTCTAGGTGGCAGTAGCTCAAACCCCGTAAAGCAGGAAAGCGAATTCAGGAAAGTAACTCTGCTTACTCGTATAATTTGATTATAGAGAGGATATTGATGATGCCATGATAGAGTATTGATCTTTTATAACACTTGTGATAACCTGTCATTGATTCTTGAACCCTGATGTTGATACTTGTGCTATATCTATCATTGATCCCTTGAAACACCCTAATATTGTTCTTGTAATGACTTGATACGATTATTGTTCAAACCTTTATAGTAACCTTTTTTATTTTTATCCTTATCACCTGCTGATACCCTGAATTCTTGTAAACCCTATAAGAACCTTTATGAACTCCCTTGTGTAATATCTCAATTAACCCAAATCCTTCATTCCTTTGTTTATATTATTCTCTATTGATCCTTGGATCTGTTTGATTCCCTAACTTGTATACCTTATTTATCATTTGATCAAGATCCTTAGTATTGATCCTTTCTTACCTTTGATCCGTTCACTTTCTTTGAATTCTTGAATTGAACTTAAGAATGATTTTTGACTTTAAAGAGTCTGAATAATTTCATATTCTTGGTAATGATAATATGAACATAGTCAAACCTTTCTTTTCCAACACAAGGTTTTCCAAATGAATTCCTGATGGATTGGATTGAGACGTAAGAGACTAGTGGGACTAGTCCAGTCATATAAGAGGCTAGCGGGGCTAGTCCAATTTAAGGCTGCAATTATGCCATAGGTACCTTAACGACCAGATGGAGGTCGGTACGGGCTGATCACCCGTATTATTTATAAAAGTTAAAGCAGTTTAATCAAGGGTTCCCTATCACTTTATAAAGAGAAATTGAATACATTTCCTTAGCAATTGCTTCCTTGAAAATGAAATGATTTAAAATGAATAGAGATGAGTTGATTATGTTATTGTTTATTATACAGCTTTGAGAACCCTAATTCTTATCTCTGATATTGTTATCAATCATATAATTGATTCCTATAGTTGAACAGATTCTTGCTTTCCTCTTGAAAGATCCATTGAGATCCTGTTATTGATTTGTGATGAATATCGGCTTTCACTCTATCATAACCCTTGGACCTTGAATGCCCAAACCCTTTCTTGATACCTTTGTTCACCCGTAGATGAAAATCTGCCACCTAGAGATTTAAAGTAGAATGCCTCAAGAGTTATTTGGATATTGTTATTGTTGTATTGTAGAACTGTCATATAGTTACTTGCTGAGCTTTTTGTGCTCATATATTTAGCTTTGTTCTAACCATGGCAGTTGTTATGGATTAAAAACTAGGGTATATTAATTGCTATACTTACTACTAGGGTTCGTGAGCTTCGAGGCTCGATTTGACTGCTCTTGTGTCTCGTGACTCGATCTGCCTTAACAAGATGCCTACATACCTTGCTGATTGCCAAGGATCAAGTTAAAAACATAGTTCTGATGGGGGGGGGTGAGACCCCTTATATAGATATTGAAAGTCCTTGAATTAGACTAGATCTAGGAGACTTGCTGGGCAAGTCTCAGAATTATAGTGGACATTGGAGTCCTAGGAGGTAGGAAACTGATTCCTTATCCCATGAGGTTCCTTGGAGGCCAATCTACAAGGATTTATATCCCCACTAGGACTCTTCTTAACAGCTCATTTATCCCTTATTAATTAATTTCTAAATTAATTATATTCAGGGTTTTGGGCCCTTTCAATGGGCCTAACTTTCATCCCAATTCTGATATAATTATGCGATATTAATTACGTACTCAGGGCTTATTTTATTCCCTATCATTTCCCCCCCCCCAACTTCTGGAAAACCGTATGATAGGAATAAATAAATCCTGATTACATAATTAAATATTACAGTTTGGGCTGCAAGGCCCAATAAGAAAATGTATAACATTCAGACCAAAAATGTCAACACATTGATCAGGCCTGATGGACCAGATCAGGCCAGATGGACTCCAAAGTCCATTCTAATTATGAGACTTGACCACCAAGTCTCCTATACCAAGTCCAATTCAAGGACTCCCACATCTATATAAGGGGTCTCACCCCACAAATCAGAACTACGTTTTTGACTTGATCCTTGGCAATCAGCAAGGTACGTAGGCATCTTGTTAAGGCAGATTGAGTCACGAAATACAAGAGCAGTCAAATCGAGCCTTGAAGCTCACATTCCTTAGTATTAAATACAGTAATTATATATATTAGTTTTTAATCCATAACATTTAGCGCCGTCTGTGGGAAGGCACAACAACAACCATGGCAAGAACACGGAGAACAATTAGAGCTCTGGAGGAAGGAACGCCATCGGGGACAACCCAGGTGATTTCGTCAACCATAAAGATTCCTCCCCACTCAACTTATGCATCTACTCAAGGGGAAGCCTAGATAGGGGCAACTCAACCTCAGCCACAAGGGACGACTCCCCCGACTATTCAAGGTACGAATCCTCGAGTTCAACAAGTACATGTACCTGTGAATTCTCGACCCGTCGGGTATGAATATTCAACTGTTGTTACTACTAACCCCCCTTATGGGATGCCCCATTACCCCGAGGTTGGAGGAAGTGGACATGATGGGCGAAGTGAAGCACGAGGGCAATCGCCCCCTACATACGAGGTTTGGCTCCTATCCCCGAGGATCGGGAATTTTCTGGTCCTTACACTGAGAGAGACTCCGAATCTTCGGATGATGAAGTGGCCCCAAGAAGGAGGCGTGCTGGCAAAGAGCCGATGGCTGATGGAAGTCAACGCCCTCAAAGCACCTAAGGGGCGAATCTCCAAGAAGTGCAGGAAAGAATTAGGGCTCATGAGGCTGAGATTCAAAGGCTCAGGCGCGATTTGGAGGCGCACCAGACCACCAGACCCCAGATACCCCCTAGGGGGAGAAATCCTCCTCTTGTCATAGACCTGGATGGTCCGGTACGGAGAAAGGCTGTTGTCCCAAGAACTGATCCAAGCAATCTTCTTCCCCTTGGAGATTCTAATGATCCTACTCCGCCCTTCACTGAAGAAATAATGAATGCCCATATCTCAAGGAAGTTTAAAATGCCAACTATCAAAGCCTATGATGGCACGGGAGATCCCACTAATCATGTTAGGACGTTCTCTAATGCACTGCTGCTGCAACCTGTGAATGACGCTATTAAGTGTCGGGCCTTCCCTCAAACCCTGTCGGGTATGGCTCAAAGGTGGTATAGTCGCTTGCCCCCAAACTCTATTGGGTCGTTCAGAGAGTTAAGTCAGGCTTTTATAAAGCAATTCATCAGTGGGAGAGTTCATGAGAAAAGTTCATCATCTCTTATGAGCATTGTGCAAGGAACAAAGGAATCCTTGAGAGATTACCCAAATCGTTTCACAAAGGAGGCTTTAAAAGTCCCAGATCTTGATGATAAGGTAGCCATGATAGCGCTGCAACAAGGAACTAGGGATGAGTTTTTTAAGATGTCCTTGGCCAAACGTCCCCCTGAAAGCATGTTGCAGCTCCAGAAGAGAGGGCAGGGAAGTATATCAAAGTTGAAGAAAGCATGAGGAAGACCATAGTAAGTAATGAGCCCACTGGAGGCAAGAAGTGAAAAACTGATCTGGAGTATATCACTAAGGACAAGTATCCTAGAACCGAGCAAAACCCTGATTCAACCCCCAAGAAGGGAGGACCTGGGCAAAAGTTCACCGAATACGCTAAGCTGAATGCTCCTAGAAGCCAGATCTTGATGGAAATCGAGAAAGATCGAGATATTCGTTGGCCTAAGCCCCTGAAGGCCGATCCTGTCAAGCTAGACAAAAGCAAGTATTTCAGATTTCACAAAGATGTTGGTCACGACACCGATGAGTGTAGGCAGCTGAAAGATGAAATTGAGTTCCTCATTCGAAATGGAAGATTGAACAAATACACTGGAGAAGGAGGGGACATGAATAATAATGGAAGGAAGAACTTTGAAGATCGTAGGAGGGACCAAGATGATCAGGGTCGAAACCCCCAGCCTAGAGGACCAGTTATAAACACAATTTATGGAGGGCCGCGACCTCGAGGGCCTGTGATAAACACGATCTTTGGAGGTCCAACTGTTGCTGGATTGCCCAAAAATTCCAGAAAGGCATATACTAGAGAGGTTATGCATATTGTTGGAGAAGCCCCGAAGAGGGCCAGGACAAAAGTAACATTGGCTTTTGATGATTCTGACCTAGAGGGTGTGAAGTTTCCTCATGATGACCCGCTGGTCATAACACCGGTAATAGGAAATAGCCCGGTCAAGAGGGTCCTTGTGGATAATGGTGCTTTTGTGGATATCTTGCTCCACGACGCCTTTCTAAGGATGGGGTATAACGACTCCCAGTTGACACCAACCGACATGCCGATATATGGATTTACTGGAGTAGAATGTCTTGTGGAAGGGATAATCAAGTTGCCAACCACCATAGGTACGGAACCAAGGCAAGCAACGCAGATGTTGGACTTTATGGTGGTAAAAGCTAGTTCAACCTATAATGCTATCATGGGAAGAACAGGGATACATACCTTCAAGGTAGTCCCTTCTTCCTACCATTCAGTCATGAAGTTTCCTACCCGGAACGGGATTGGAGAAGAGAGAGGAGATCAAAAAATGGCTAGAAGCTGTTATGTGGCCTCTTTGAGGGAAGATGGAGTCGGGGGGCAGGTTCTTCCTATTGAAGATATGGATGTCCGAGAAAATGATGAGAAGAGAGGAAAGCCAGCAGAAGACTTGGTTTCAATTCCTTTAGACCCCGAGAATCCTGAGAGGATGACTTTCATTGGAGCCATATTAGAGGAGCCCCTTAGAAGGAAGTTGGTGAAATTTTTACAAGAAAATAGTGATGTGTTTGCATGGTCAGCAGCTGATATGCTAGGCATAGACCCGGAGCTGATTACTCACAAGTTAAACGTGGATCCAAGCCGGAAGACAGTAAAACAAAAGAAAAGAAACTTTGCCCCGGAAAGACAAGAGGCTATAAAAAAGGAAGTAGAAAAGCTCTTAGAGGCTGGTTTCATTGAGGAGATTCAATTTCCGGAGTGGTTAGCAAACCCTGTAATGGTGAAGAAGGCTAATGGAAAGTGGAGGATGTGTATAGACTTTACTGATCTGAATGATGCATGCCCTAAAGACTATTTTCCGTTGCCAAGGATTGATACTTTGATTGATGCCACTGCTGGGCATGAGATGCTGAGCTTCATGGATGGATTTAGCGGATACAATCAGATTAAGATGCACAAGGATGACATTCCAAAGGTATCATTCATCACTGACTTTGTGTTTATTGTTATCTTGTTATGGCATTTGGTCTTAAGATTGCAGGATCCACCTATCAAAGGTTGGTAAATAAAATTTTTAAGGATCTTATTGGTAAGATTATGGAAGTCTATGTTGATGACATGTTAGTCAAGAGTCTAGTAAAGACTGATCATATAACCTATTTGAGGGAAGCTTTTGAGGTCCTGAAGTACCACAAGATGATGTTGAATCCTACAAAGTGTGCTTTCGGAGTAGGATCTGGAAATTTTTTGGGATTGATGGTCTCCAAGAGAGGGATAGAGGCTAACCTCGATAAAATAAAGGCGATCCTGGACATGGAACCACCAAAAACCGTCAAGGACGTTCAAAAGCTCACAGGAAGAGTTGCTGCGCTGGGACGATTCATCTCCAAGTCAGGAGACAAGTGCTTATCATTCTTCAAGTCACTAAAGAATGTTAAGGACTTTGTTTGGAATGAGGAAAACTAGAAGGCATTTGAAGAGTTAAAGAAGTATATGGCCCAGGCCCCGTTGTTGGCCAAGTTAGCTTTGAATGAAGTTTTATTCTTGTACTTAGCCATTTCAGAAAGTGCTTTGAGCGCTGTGTTGGTTAAGGAGGAATTGAAAATCCAGAAACCTGTATACTATGTCAGCAAAATTCTGCATGGTGCCGAGTTAAATTATTCAACTATTGAGAAATTTTCTTTAGCCTTGGTAATGGCTTCAAGAAAGTTACGTCCCTACTTTCAGGCTCATCAAATTGAGGTGCTAATGAACCAGCCCCTGAGAAATATCATTCACAGTCCCAAGGCTAGTGGGAGGTTGATCAAGTGGGCAATAGAGCTGGGAGAATTCGACATTAAGTACAAGCCACGGATGGCAATAAAAGCCCAGACATTAGCTGACTTCGTGGTGGAATGTACTATAGCCAACCAAGAAGTCGGGGGGCAGGAAGATACTATACCTCAAGACAAGGAAGTCGATAATGGGGACAAAGAGAAGGATGATAAGGAGAAAGAATATTGGGTTCTCTATTTTGATGGAGCATCAAAAACAAACTCCAGTGGAGCGGGATTGGTTTTACAAAGCCCTGATGGGTTCTTGATTGAGTATGCCATGAAATTAGACTTCCCAACCACAAACAACGAGGCAGAATATGAAGCCCTGATAGCTGGCCTTGGCCTAGCTGGGACACTTAGAGTCAAAAACTTAAAGGTCCGTGGAGACTCGAAGCTGATCATATCCCAGGTAAAAGGAGAATTTGAGGCAAGGGATGATACGATGGCTAAGTATGTCCTCCTAGTAAGGGTTGTGATGACCCAATTCAATGAATGCCATGCTGAGCACATTCCGAGGGAGGAAAATGCTAAGGCAGATGCATTATCAAAATTTGCTTCATCAGAGATAAAAGAAAGTTCAGGAAGTGTGTACTTCCATGTTTTGAAGACACAAAGCATAGATGTTAAGCTTGTGGCTCCTATAGGCCTGGGGACGTCATGGATTGATCCCATTAAAGCTCACATTCAAACCGGTTGGTTGCCAAACGATGCAACTGAAGCACGGAAGTTAGCTGTTCGGGCACTAAGGTACTCTTTGATAGATGGGATTCTATACAAAAGATCTTTCGTGGTTCCTTACTTAAGGTGGCTCAGGCCCGATGAGGCACGTTTGGCTCTTGAAGAAGTGTATGAAGGTATTTGTGGGCAACACTTGGGGGGTAGGGCCTTGGCTCATAAGATAACCCGTTTAGGCTTTTATTGGCCAGAAATGATGGTTGACGCCAAAGAATATGTGAAGAAGTGTGATCGCTGTCAGAAGCATGCACCTGTTATTAGACGACCCCCCGAGATGATGACCTCTATAAACTCGCCCATTCCCTTTGCTATGTGGGGAATGGATATTCTGGGGCCTTTCCCCATGGCCACAGAATAAAGGAAGTTCCTGATTGTAGCCATTGATTATTTCACCAAGTGGATTGAAGCCAAACCCTTGGCCAAGATCACAACTAAGCAGGTTGCACAATTCCTATGGGAACACATTATGTTCCGGTATGGAATTCCCCGTATCCTAGTCACTGACAATGGAACAGAATTCAACAACGAGGAATTTAAGAAGTATTGTGAAGAAAATGAAATTGAGTTACGGTTCACCTCTGTGGCTCACCCGCAGGCCAATGGGCAAGCGGAGGTAGCAAATCGGATAATCCTGGATGGACTAAAGAAAAGGATCGAGAAGTCAAGAAATAATTGGGTGGATGAAATACTTCCAATATTATGGGCCTACAGGACTACCTGTAGAGTCACGACTGGAGCAACTCCCTTCATGTTGGCATATGGGGTAGAAGCAGTAGTTCCCGTTGAAATATCACATTCCTCTCCAAGGATTCAGGCTTTCAATGCTGAGTAAAATGAGGAAGGACAAAGGTTGGCTCTGGACTTAATCGATGAAGTGCGAGATGAGGCACATGCAAAGATAGTAGAATATCAGAAAAGGTTTCATTCTACTACAACCTAAGGGTTAAAGAAAGGTTTTTAAACAAGGTGACCTAGTCTTGAGAAAGATAGAAGCTTCTGGTGTAGGACAGAAAGGAAAGCTTGCCCCGAATTGGGAAGGGTCGTACAAAGTCAAGAGCGTTCAAGGAAGGGGAACCTACAAGCTGGAGACAATGGATGGTTTTGAAGTCCCAAGAACTTGGCATGGACAAAACCTGAAGGTTTACTATGTGTAGGGCAACTGAATACGATTCTCACTTGTCTGGATGACAAGTAGGTTGAAAAGCACCTTGAAGCTTTGCTTGCGTAGGATTTTATATTCCAGTAGAATTTACATTGTCGAGTTATTATTGTTAAGGGTCGAACCCATACTATGTAAGGTTTTGGAAAACCAGACTTCATATTAAAGAGTTCGAAATTATTTCAACCTATAGATGTTTAAGTTGTGATAATACCTTGTGTGGTTTTAAGAAAAAATCATGCTTTGATCATTGAAAAAAAAGGAAGACTTTAAGGATTCTTTTAAAAGAGTGCACGTTGCACAATTCAAAGGGCCAATTAGTTCAAGTTTAAATGCATATTAAGTATTGGAAAGATAAAGGAGAAAGAGGTGAGTAAGAAAAGCAGCATATGAAATAACCCCGAAGGGTAACAAGTTCTGATATAAACAAAGTTCACATATTGTCTAAAAAGAAGATATACATAAAAACTTAGGCTTTGGAAGGCTGGGATTCCTCAGAACCACTATCTGAAGTCTCCTCGGATGTCTCAGTCATCCCCTCGGATGTCTCAGTCGTCCCCTCGGAAGTCCCTGTAGAGGTTCTATCAGAACCGCCTTCGGGCTCTTTGGATGCTGCGGGAGATGCTGGTTGCTGAGGCGCTGCCCTTGGAGGCTCTTCCACCCTGACCTTCTTGGCAATGGGATCATACTCTTCTTCAGAAGAAGCTTCCTCCTCTCCGGAGCTGGACTCAAGCTCCTTCCTCTTTTGGCTTTGGCTCCCCGATGATCAGGCCAAGGAGCTTGTCAGTAACACCCCCAAGTTCTGGAACTCGCACAGGGCAAGGAAAGGAGGACTGCTCGAGGACTTCTGGAAATTCATCTTGAATGGCCTCCACAGCAGCATCCCAGCCTTCTTTATAGCTAACTGGGTGTAGGAGGGCATCGTGCTCCACCA
This sequence comes from Apium graveolens, assembly GCF_009905375.1. Classification (NCBI taxonomy): domain Eukaryota; kingdom Viridiplantae; phylum Streptophyta; class Magnoliopsida; order Apiales; family Apiaceae; genus Apium; species Apium graveolens. The sequence goes on from NC_133649.1 coordinate 199,415,348, forward strand.
TTAAGTCCTTGAACTCCTGAGTATCCATCCAGCCGTCAAAGGCTTTATCCTTCTGAGCCTTCAGGATAACATTCTCGGCCCGGGCCGTTTTCAGGTCAGAAGTGGAAGAGGCAAGTTGGGCTTCAAGGGCCTCTATTCTTTGGTTGGCCTCCTCCAACTTCTTGTTAGCATCCTCTAGGCCAACCTTCCAAGCCTTGGCTTGGTGAATTGCCCCTTGAAAATGGGCGTTCGCCTACAAGAGACATAGCAAAAGTGTGAGACGAGAAAATCAAAAAGGGCAACTATGAAGGGAAAAAGAAAAAGACGTACCGTCGCCAAAGCCTGGGCTCCGAAAAGCTCGTTTCCCTCTAAGTCCTGTTGAAGGACAAAGTCTTGATAGTCCACCGGGGAGATGGAATGCTTAGACCATTCCTTGGCAAGCGCCGCTGCCAAGGATTGAATCCTTGCCCCGGATTCCCCAAGCAGGTTGAAAATAAGCCCCTGGCCTCTGCTTGGTGTGCAAAACTTGGTTGGGGCCTTCTTCGCTTGGTTCCACTGCTTGGAGTAGGAACTCGGGGAAGCAATCCCCAAGGCGTGGGTCTTTAAAGACCTTTCCAGCGCGCTTCATCCTGGTTGTCTCCAGGTCTTTAGGCTTGGTAGCCTCCTCAATTTTCTCAGCCACTGTAGCAAATGAGATAAGTAAGTTGAGGAATCAGCGAAACAGAAAATGAAGGAAATAAAAAAGAGATATATAAGGAAGGAAACTTACTTTTCTTAGGGACGGGAGAGAGGCCGCGTTCTACAAGAACGGTCTCCCTGATAAGATCCCAAGAATGGGAAGTCCCATTATCTTGCGTCAGGAGGCTGAAAGCTCTAACCTCCTCCTCAGACAAAGTTATATCATTTGGGCTCCCATCAACGGCAAGCCCAAAAGACGATCCAAATAGGGTGCCCCAATCGCCACCCTCCCAAACGACGAACAAAAAATCTTTCTTCCACCCCAAGTTGTTGTCAGGGATGGACTTCCCATTCACAATGTGAGGAATAGTAGGGCGCTGGTTTATAGAAACCCAACCCGGATTCTTATCAGGGATGTTCTTGAACTGAAAAATCTTTCTGAAGACAGTGATAGAAGTGGGGATATTATGCTTGGCGCATTGTGACAGATAGCACAGAATGAGCCTCCAAGAATTAGGAGGGAGTTGGCAAGGGCTGATGCCCACATCAGCTAGCAAAAGAGGAATGAACGGGTGAAAAGGGAGTCTAATACCTGCCCTTAGAGTATCCCTGTAGACGCATAATGCGTCATTCTTCCACTAGCAGGCCCTATAAGCCGGACCTGCAAGAACCAGTTTGAAAGGTTCCTTGATTTTGAAACAGCTGCTCAACTTTTCCAGCTCTTTAGGATCCCGCAAGGCACTAATATGGTCGTGCGCGTCCAGATGCGCATCAGACGGGTACTCGTCCCCTCGGGTGTTGATCATGTCGATCAAGGAAGTGTATCTTGATCGAATGGGGAATTCATTGGACTTTCTAGCCACGTTCATTTTGGCCAAACGAGTCATTTTCTTATCAGCCATCTGAAAAAAAAAGATAAGATAATTTTAAAGGCGCGCACTATGTAAAAGTAAGCACAAGAAGTAAAGGGAGGAATCTTACCTGAAGAAATGCTCCTAAAAAAGGCCTTGATACTCCGACTTGCTGTTATTGCTCTAAGATTCTTAGCAGGAGAAGAAAGAAGAAGAACTTAGAAATGAGAAAGTGAGGAGCAGTAGACTCTCCTCACTCCTTTATATAAGAGGAAAAGTGAAGTGGAAGGGATAAAAGCCCAGTAAGGATAAAGGCCCAAAGAAAAAAGCCCAGGAAAAGGAACATTCCAGAATATTCCAAGGAATTCCAGAGAATTCTAAACAGGGTATTTTGGTATATTAAGCCCAGATCAATAAGAAGCCCAATAAGAGTTAGAAGGTCCAAAATCAAATTAGGATTTTGGAAAAGCCCAGTAAGAATTAAAGGGACCCAAATCCAATTAGGATTTGGAAAAATACAATGCCCCAAATTGAAGCCCTAAAATATGTAAGGCCCAATAAAGAATGACTAGGCCCAAACTGAGGCACAGTAAAAAATGGATTAAATGGACATCCTAAAAGACCAGGAATGAGGTCGAAATCCAGGTCGTGAATCCTGCTCGAAATCTTTCGAGCAGGTGCCCGAAAATAACGGGTATAAAAGACCAGAATTCGGGTCGAATTTCAGGTCGTAAATTCTGCTCGAAATTCTTCGAACAGACACCCGAAAAATACGGGAATAACAGAACTGGATTGAGGTCAAAACTTAGACCAGGAATGAGGTCGAATCCAACAAAACATTTTTCAAATATGGGGCTTTGAAGCCTAGACTCAAATCCAGGTCGAAGAATCGAATAGGATCCTGATCGAAAACCAGGTCGTGAATCCTAGTCGAAATCTATCAACCAGGAAGCAAGAGAAATCAGAGAATTTTAAAACTAGATTCAGGTCGAAGTTTCGACTAGGATCCTGGTCGAAATCCAGGTCGTGAATCCTAGTCGAACCCTGAAGACCAGGAATAGAAATAAGGGTAAATTTTCGACCTAGATCCAGGTCGAAAGTTTGACTAGGATCCTGGTCGAATTCCAGTTCGTGGATCCTAGTCGAACTCCTTCGACCAGGATTGTAAGGCTGGCCCAAATTTCGACTAGGATCCAGGTCAAAATTTCGACTAGGATTCTGGTCGAAAAAGGGCTGGAAATCTGAAAAAATTATGGAAAATTGCAGGAAAATAAGGAAATTTCTTGAAATATTTTCTGAAAATGTTAATATTTTCATAAATAAGGAATAATTCCTGGAAATTAAGGAAAAATCCCAGAATAAAGGGAAAAATTGCTAGAAATTAAGGAAAAACCCCAGAATTAAGGGAAAAATTCCTGGAAATTAAGATAATTCCTGAATGAAAGGAATAAAAGTAAATCATTATAAACGTGTAGGTCGCTCCACACTTTACGCAAAATGATACCCTGTAAGGGAATAAATGAACTTAACTTTCGCAAAATCTTATACGGTTTCTCAAAAGTTGGGGGGCAAATGATAGGGATAAATAAATCTTGATTACATAATTAAATATTACAGTTTGGGCTGCAAGGCCCAATAAGAAGATGTATAACATTCAGTCCAAAAAGGTCAACACATTGATCATGCCTGATGGACCAGATCAGGCCAGATGGAACAAAAAAGGCCCAAAGACCCTGTATATTAATTAATTTCATAATTAATTAATAAGAGAAAAATCAACTATTGAGAAGAGTCCCGATAAGGATATAAATCCTTGCAGATTAGCCTCAAGAGGACCTAAAAGGATAAGGAATCAGTTTCCTACTATCTAGGACTCCAAAGTCCATTCTAATTATGAGACTTGCCCACCAAGTCTCCTATACCGAGTCCAATTCAAGGACTCCCACATCTATATAAGGGGTCTCACCCCACAAATCAGAACTACGTTTTTGACTTGATCCTTGGCAATCAGCAAGGTACGTAGGCATCTTGTTAAGGCAGATTGAGTCACGAAACATAAGAGCAGTCAAATCGAGCCTTGAAGCTCACGTTCCTTAGTATTAAATACAACAATTATATATATTAGTTTTTAATCCATAACACCGTAAAAAGATTTCGCAAAAGTTAAGTTCATTTGTTCCCTTATAGGGTATCATTTTTGCGTAAAATGTGGAGCGACCTACACGTTTACAACAATTTGCCTTTATTCCTATTATTTAGGAGTTATCTAAATTTCCAGGAATTTTCCCTTAAATTTTGGGATTTTTCCTTAATTTTTAGGAATTTTCCCCTAATTTCTGGGAATTTCCCTTAATTTTCGGGAATCTTCCCTTAATTTCTAGGATTTTTTCCTAATTTTCTGGAATATTCCCCTTAATTTTGGGATTTTTCCTTAAATTTCCAAAAATATTCATAATTTTCAGGAAAACTTTAAGGAATTTCCTTAATTTCTGAAATTTTTATGAACTTTTTCAGGAATTTCCCCTTTTTTCTCTCTTTTTCTTTTCTTTTTTTTTAAATTCTCCCCTTTTTCGACCAGGAATCCTATTCGACTAGGATCCTGGTCGAATTAAGGCTCAGTATGCCCTGGTCGAAGGCCATTTCGGGTAAAAGTGTTCGAGCAGGATTCCTGACCGAATTTCGGTCAGGATTTTTCCTTTTTTTTGGTGATTCGATCAAGATCCTGTCCTGTTCGGTCAAGATTTTTTTCTTTTGACCGAAATATGCTTCCTCCTAGCCCTGGTCGAAGTTATTTTCAGGTAGGAACTTTCGATCAGGACCCTGGGCCTTCTCCTGGTCGACAACTTCCTTCAGGGTCAAGATTTTTCGACCAGAATCCTGACCCTTTCGGTTAGGATTTTTCTTAATGAACCAATTTCTGATCGAATAAACACCCTATATTTTTTGGTCGAAGTTTATTTTGACCTCAAGGTTTCGATTAGATATCTAATGGGGATTTTGATCAAACTGGGTCAGGATGCCTTTTTTTGGGCCATCCCTTTTCCGGGCTTATTTTTAAGCCATCCCTTTTCTGGGCTTAAGTTGAGCATTTTGCATTGATCCTGGACTTCCCAGGCCCAGAACTTGGGCTTGATCTATTCCCAGGCCCAACAAGATTTGATTTTATTATATTTTCTAACTTGGGCCCCTACACTGGGCTTCCATACTCCCAGGCCCTGTAAGATTTGGGATGGGCCTTTATTCTTAAGTCCAAATTCAGAATTTTTTAGAATTTCTGAAGTATTTTCCATTTTTATCAAATTTGCTTCCAGTTTTTTCTGGATTCTTCCAGATTTCCAAAAAAATATATAAATGGGCTTTTTTCAGGCCCAATTTGCCTTCCTAGAGGCTATATAAGAGTGAGGTGGGAGTGTGATCTCCTCACACTTCTCATTTCATTTCTCCTCACTTCTCCAAATCTCCTCTACTCTCGCCCACTCTCAACACTCCTCTCCTCTTCGGAATTTTCCAGCAACCTTTCAGCCTCTTCCGGCCTCCTTTCAAGGTTTCAAGGTTCCTTCAATCTCTGTCAATGGGAGACAAGAATTCTGAGAGAGCTGCTAAGATTGCTTCTGCTTCGAAACGAGGTAACAATATTGAAATATGCTCTTCTTACATGTCATTACTAGATATGATTAACACTATAGGGGATGAGTACCCCCCCTCTAATGCACATTTTAATTCATTTGACTATTGTAACACATGGCATAATATAGATTTTGATAAAATGAACGAACTTTATAATGTTCGTCCTCCCCTTAGGCTAGTTCCTGTTAGTGGTGGTGATCGTACTTGCCACTGGAAACCAGATACTCTTTTTATTTACACAGATTCCCTTAATGCCGGGCTTAGGTTTCCTTTCCACAATTTCATCCCTCACTTGCTAGAAGACTTGCAAATCAACCCCTATCAGCTTCCTCCAAATGCTTGGAGGAACATTTTATGCTTCATGGTTTCCTATCTTAGGGGAGGTTTTCCTTTGTCAGTAGCAGTTTTTAGGAAAATCTTCCACTGTTATAACAGTTCTTAAAGTCTCTGTGGTTGGGTCTACATTAAACAAAGGCCCAAGTGTAAACACATATTTAATAGTGCTTCCATTCCCGACAACAACCCACATTGGAGGAGTAGTTTTGTCAGGTTAAAGTGGGAGAATGGGAACTGGGGCACCCTCTTCAGATCTTCCTTTGGGAAGGTTAGCGATGGTAGCCTCAAATCCATTCACCTAACTCCCGAGGAGACTACCATTTATAATGAGCTCATTCGGGATGATGGTGTCACTCCTAGCTGGACTCTTCTAGAGGAGTTTTCCCTTATTCAAGTGGGGCTCTCCTCAGTTTCTCCTCAGGGTATTTTTCTTCCCTTCTTGTTTTTATTTTCTTCCATGCATTATTGAGACCACTTATTGTTGTTTTTCTCCTACTTTTGCAGCTGCTAAGGAAATTAATGAAGATAACGTGCCTGTTGTTGAGGAAACCGCGAGGATGAAGAAGGCTCGGCTTGCGGGGCTGGACACCCGAGGAAAGGCTACGGAGCCTAGCTTCTTAAGGATGCACAAGGAGCCTATGGTGGAGGCTCCTTCTGAGGGAACTGAAGCCCCAAATGCTCCTATCTCTGATGCTGCTCCTGTCTCTGCTGCCACTAGTATTTTCCAGCCTCTTTGGGGATTTCACCGAGGGGATACTATGTTTGGATCCACAAAGCATGCCTGGGATTGGTCTTACCACGGTGTAATCCCCATGGACTTCACTAATGTTGTGGCTACCCCAGACTTGGAGAGGATAAAGCTCATGGGAACTCAGTCCTTGGCCTCGGTACGACCCTTTCTTAAAATTTTACTCTCTTTTTACTTATAGCATTCACTTTCCTTATATCTTTGTTTATTGTTTTGTTTCAGTCAAATGCCTACTTCCAAGGCGCTGTGAGGCAAGCTGAATCGTGGAAGAGGGCCTCGGATAAGGCTGATAATGCCCTCAGGAAGCAGCAGAGGAAGTACACTTCTTTAGAGAGAAAGTTGTAGCGTAAGGAGGAGGAGCTCGGAGAGTCTAATGCTGAGCTGGTTGTGCTGAGGACTGAGAAGGACAAGACGATTGACAACTATTTAGACTCGGAGGAGTTCACTCAGTCTATGAGAGTGAGGGACGACTCGGTGTTCCCTGGGTTTTTTAGGACTGGCTGGGACACGGGCCTTGGAACCGTGAACGAGGCTTGTCCTGACATCAACCAAGCGGACTACATCTGCCCTAATGATGAGACTTTACTACAGAGGTTTCGCACCCGAGTGGTTGCCTCAGACAGTGCTCCTCAGGCCCCACTTCTTCCTCCTCCTGAGTCATCTTCTTGGCCCTCAGCCGATCATAGCTCTTCTTCCTCCGGGACCACTGAGACATCCAGCGAGAGTGGCAGAGACGATGATATGGATGCCGAGGGCACCTCTGCCCCTTAGAGCTTTTCTGCGTGGCTTATTTATTTTATTTTGTCTTTGAGAATTTATTTATCAGAATTTGTATTGCTTATTTAAACCGGTCTTATTTATTGAACTTTATGCTTTTATCTCTTGCATTTAGTTTACTTGCCATGTCATAGGGATTTGTTAAACATATTTCAGAATCTTTCTAAATTTCATAAACTGTTGGGATTCATCCCTTACACAAGTCCTAATAAACCTCAAACTTAAAACTAAAACATGTAATCCTAAGAAAGCAAAGATTCAAGGTGCTTTTCAACCTACTTGTCATATTGACAAGTGAGAATCGTGCTCAACCTTTTTTACACATAGTAAACCTTTAGGTTCTGGCGTGCCAGGTCCTTGGGATTTCAAAACCATCCATAGTCTACAACTTGTAGGTTCTTCTTCCTTGAACACTTTTAACCTTGTACGGCCCTTCCCAATTTGGGGCAAATTTTCCTTTCTGCTCAACACTAGAAGCTTCCACCTTCCTCAGAACCAAGTCACCTTGCTTGAAGAACCTTTCCTTAACCTTTAGGTTGTAGTAGAACAGAGCCTTTTTCTGATATTCCACTATCTTCGCATGTGCCTTATCTCGTACTTCATCAATTAGATCCAGGGCTAATCTTTACCCTTCCTCATTTTCCTCAGCATTAAAAGCTTGAATCCTGGGAGACGAATGTGATACCTCTACAGGAACAACCGCTTCTGCCCCATATGCTAACATGAAGGGAGTTGCTCCAGTCGTGACTCTACAGGTAGTCCTATAGGCCCATAGTATTGGGAGTATTTCATCCACCTAGTTATTCCTCGACTTCTCGATCCTCTTCTTTAGTCCATTCAGGATTATTCGATTTGCCACTTCTGCTTGCCCATTGGCTTGCGGGTGAGCCACAGACGTAAATCACAACTCAATCTCATTTTCCTCACAATTATTCTTAAATTCTTCTTTGTTGATCTGTGTTCCATTATCGGTGACTAGGATACGGGGAATTCCATATCAGCACATGATGTTTTCCCACAGGAATTGTACAACCTGCTTAGTTGTGATCTTGGCCAAAGGCTTGGCTTTAATCCATTTAGTAAAATAATTAATGGCTACAATCAGGAACTTCCTTTGTGTCATGGCCATGGGGAAAGGCCCAAGTATATCCATTCCCTACATGGCAAATGGGATGGGAGAGTTGATGGAAGTCAACATCTCGGGGGGTTGTCGAACAACAGGTGCATGTTTCTGACAAAGATCATACTTCTTCACATACTCTTTAGCATCGGCCATCATCTCTGGCCAATAGAAGCCTAAACGGGTTATCTTATGATCTAGGGCTCTGCCCCCCAAGTGTTTCCCACAGATACCTTCGTGTACCTCCTCAAGAGCCAAGCGTGCCTCAACGGGTCTGAGACATCTTAAGTAAGGAACCACATAAGATCTTTTGTACAAAATCCCATCGATCAAGGAGGATCTCAGTGCTCGAAAAGCCAACTTCCGTGCTTCAGTCACATCATTTGGCATCCAACCAATTTGAATATGGGCCTTAATGGGATCTATCCATGACATCCCCAGCCCTATAGGAGCTACGAGCTTAACATCAATGCTTCGTGTCTTCAAAACGCGAAAGTATACGCTTCATGAACTTTGCTCTATCTCAGATGAAGCAAACGTTGACAATGCATCCGCCTTAGCATTTTCCTCCCTTGGGATGTGCTCAACATGGCACTCATCGAATTGAGTCATCACAGCTCTTACTACGCGGACGTATTTAGCCATCGTATCATCCCTTGCCTCAAACTCTCTCTTCACCTGGGATATGACCAACTTCGAGTCTCCACGGACTTTCAAGTTCTTGACTCTCAATGTCCCTACTAGGCCGAGGCCAGCTATCAGAGCTTCATATTCTGCTTCATTATTTGTGGTTGGGAAGTCTAACTTCATAGCATATTCAATCAAGAACCCATCGGGGCTTTGTAAAACTAGCCCTGCTCCACTTGAATTTGTTTTTGATGCTCCATCAAAATAGAGAACCCAATATTCCTTCTCCTTGACATCCTTCTCTTTGTCCCCTTTATCACCTTCTGTGTTTGAAGGTATAGTATCTTCCTGCCCCCCAACTTCTTGGTTGGGTATGGTACATTCCACCATGAAGTCAGCCAATGCCTGGGCTTTTATTGTCATTCGTGTCTTGTACTTGATGGCAAATTCTCCCAACTCTATTGCCCACTTAATCAGCCTCCCACTAACCTTGGGACTATGAATAATATTTCCTAAGGGCTGATTTGTTAGCACCTTAATCTGATGAGCCTGAAAGTAAGGACGTAACGTTCTTGAAGCCATTACTAAGGCTAAAGCAAACTTCTCAATAGTTGAATAATTCAACTCAGCCTCACGTAGAATTTTGCTCACATAGTATACGGGTTTCTGGACTTTAAGTTCCTCCTTAACCAATACAGTGGTCAAGGCATTTTCTGAAACGGCCAGGTACAAGTATAAGATTTCATTCAGAGCTGGCTTGGCCAACAACGGGGCATGGGCCATATATTTCTTTAATTCTTTGAATGCCTTCTGGCTTTCCTCAGTCCATTCAAAATCCTTAACCTTCTTCAAGGACTTGAAGAATGACAAGCACTTGTCCCCAGATTTGAAGAGGAATCGCCCCAATACAGCAACCCTTTCGGTGAGCTTTTGAACATCTTTAATAAACTTTAGTGGCTCCATGTCCAAGATCGCCTTTATTTTATCGGGGTTGGCCTCGATTCCTCTCTTGGAGACCATCAGTCCCAAAAACTTTCCAGATCCCACTCCGAAAGCACACTTTGCAGGATTTAGCATCATCTTGTGGTATCTCAGGACCTCAAAAGCTTCCCTCAAATGGGTTATATGGTCAGTCTTTACTAGACTCTTGACTAACATGTCATCGACATAGACTTCCATTGTCTTGCCAATAAAATCCTTGAAAATCTTACTTACAAACCTTTGATAGGTGGCTCCTGCATTCTTGAGACCAAATGTCATAACAGGATAACAATAAACACCAAAGTCAGTGATGAATGATACATTTGGGATGTCGTCCTTGTGCATCTTGATCTAATTTTATCCACTGAATCCATCCATGAAGCTCAGCATCTCATGTCCAACAGTAGCATCTATTAATGTATCTATCCTTGGCAATGGGAAACAGTCCTTGAGGCATGCGTCATTCAAATCGGTGAAATCCACACACATCCTCCATTTTCCATTAGCTTTCTTTACCATCACAGGGTTTGTTAACCATTCCGGAAATTGTATCTCCTCAATGAAACCAGCATCTAAGAGCTTCTCTACTTCTTGTTTAATAGCTTCTTGCCTCTCTGGAGCAAAACATCTTTTCTTTTGCTTCATTGTCTTCCGATTCAGATCCACATTCAGCTTGTGAGTAATCAGTTTTGGGTCTATGCCTGGCATATCAGCTGCCGACCATGCAAATACATCACTATTTTCTTGCAAACATTTCACCAACTTCCCTCTAAGGGGCTCCTCTAGTGTGGCTCCAACGATAGTCACTTTCTTAGGATCCTCGGGAGCCAAAGGAATCGAAACCAAGTCTTCTGCTGGCTTCCCTCTTTTCTCATCATTGTCTCGGATATCCAGATCTTCAATAGGCAGAACTTGCCCCCCAACTCCATCTTCCCTAAGAGAGGCCACGTAACAACTCCTTGACATCTTTTGATCTCCTATCTCTTCTCTAATCCCATTCCGGGTGGGAAACTTCATCACTAAATGGTAGGAGGAAGGGACTGCCTTGAAGGCATGTATTCTTGTTCTTCCCATGACCATGTTGTAAGTTGAACTATCCTTTACCCCCACAAAGTCCAACATCTGAGTTGCTTGTCTTGGTTCCTGACCTATGGTTATTGGCAGCTTAATTATCCCTTCCATGGGGCACTCCACTCCTGTGAATCCATATATTGGCATATCGGTTGGGGTTAGTTGAGAATCATTGTAACCCGTCCTTAAAAAGGTATCATGGAGTAAAATGTCCATCGAAGCACTGTTATCTACAAGGACCCTCTTCACCGGGCTATTCCCTATTATTGGTGTTATGACCAGCGGGTCGTCATGAGGAAATTTCACAACCTCCAAGCTGGAATCATCAAATGTCATTGTTACTCCTATCCTAGCCCTCTTCGGGGCTTCCCCAATAATATGCATAACCTCTCTAGTATACGCTTTCCAGGAGTTCCTGGATAATCCAGCAGCAGTTGGTCCTCCAAAAATTGTATTTATCACAGGCCCTCAGGGTCGCAGCCCTCCGGTCCCCTAGGCTGGGGATTCTGCCCTTGATCGTCTTGGTCCCTCCTACGATCTTCAAAGTTCTTTCTTCCATTGTTATTCATATCTCCTCCATCTCCAGTGTACTTGCTCAATCATCCTCTTCGAATGAGGAACTCTATTTCATCCTTCAATTGTCTACACTCATCGGTGTCATGACCAGCATCCTTGTGAAACCTGCAAAATTTGCTTTTATCTAGCATGATAGGATCAGCCTTCAAGGGCTTAGGCCAAAGAATATCTCTATCTTTCTTAATTTCCATCAAGATCTGGCTTCTAGGAGCATTCATTTTAGCATATTCAGTGAACTTTTTCCCAGGTCCTCCCTTTTTTGGGGTTGAATCAGGATTTTGCTTAGTTCTAGGATACTTATCCTTAGCAATATATTCCAGATCAGTTTTCTGCTTCTTGCCTCCAACAGGCTCCTTACTTACTACTGTCTTCTTCATGCTCTCCTCCACTTTGATGTATTTCCCAGCCCTATCTTGGAGCTGCAACATACTTTCATGGGGCATTTGGCCAATGACATCTTGAAGAACTCATCCCTTGTTCCCTGTTGCAGTGTTATCATAGCTACCTTGTCGTCAAGGTCTGGGACTTTCAAGGCTTCTTTGGTGAAACGATTCAGGTAGTCCCTCAAGGACTCTTTTGCTCCCTGCACAATGCTCATAAGGGATGCTGAACTTTTCTCATGAACTCTCCCGCTGATGAATTGCTTAATAAAAGCCCAACTTAATTCTCTTAAGGACCCAATAGAGTTCGGGGGCAAACGACTATACCATCTTTGAGCCATTCCCGACAGGGTTTGAGGAAAGGCCCGACACTTAATAGCGTCATTCACGGGCTGCAACAATAGTGCATTAGAGAATGTCCTGACATGATTAGCGGGATCTCCAGTGCCATCATAAGCTTTGATGGTGGGCATCTTGAACTTCCTTGAGATATGGGCACTCATTATCTCATCAGTGAATGGTGGAGTAGGATCATCAGGATCTCCAAGGGAAAGAAGATTGCTTGGATCAGCCCTTGGGAAAACAGTCCTTCTCTGTATTGGACCATCCAGGTCTATAATTGGAGGAGGATTTCTCCCCCTTGGAGGTAGTGGGGGTCTGGAGGACTGGTGCCCCTCCAAGTCGCGCTTCAGCCTTTGAATCTCAGCTTCGTGAGCCTTGATTCTTTCTTGCACTTCTTGGGGATTCGTCCCTCGGGTGCTCCTTGGACGCTGGTTACCATCAGGCATCGGCATTTTTTTCAGCATGCCTCCTTCTTGTGCCACATCATCATCCAAAGATTCAGAGTCTTTCTCAGTATAAGGACCAGAATATTCTTGATCCTCAGGGATAGGAGCCAAACCACATATATATTGGGGAGTCTGCCCTTGTGCTTCACTCCTATTAGCATGTCCACTTCATCCAACCTCGGGGCAAAGGGGCATCCCATAAGGGGGGTTAGTGGTCACAATAGTTGAATACTCATACCCAACGGGTCGAGAATTCACAGGTATATGTAGCTGTTGAAGTTGGGAATTCGTCCCTTGAGGCTGAGATTTAGTTGCCCCTACCTGGGCTCCTCCTTGGGTGGCGTCATAGGTTGAATGCGGAGGTATCTCCACCATTGACGAAATGTTTGGGTCGTTCCCGCTGGTGTTCCTCCTTCGGGGGCGCTGTTTCCTCTCCGTGTTCTCGCCATGGTTGTTGTTGTGCTTTCCCACAGACGATGCCAAATGTTATGGATTAAAAACTAGGGTATATTAATTGTTGTACTTACTACGAGGGTTCGTGAGCTTCGAGGCTCGATTTGACTGCTCTTGTGTCTCGTGACTTGATCTGCCCTAATAAGATGCCTACGTACCTTGCTGATTTCCAAGGATCAAGTCAAAAATGTAGTTCTGATGGGTGGGGGTGAGACCCCTTATATATATATTGAAAGTCCTTGAATTGGACTAGATCTAGGAGACTTGGTGGGAAAGTCTCAGAATTATAGTGGAAATTGGAGTCCTAGGAGGTAGGAAACTGATTCCTTATCCCATGAAGTTCCTTGGAGGCCAATCTACAAGGATTTATATTCCCACTAGGACTCTTCTTAATAGCTCATTTATCCCTTATTTATTAATTGCAAAATTAATTAATATTCAGGGTTTTAGGCCCTTTCAAATGGGCCTAACTTTCAGCCCAATTCTGATATAATTAATGCGGTAATAATTACATACTCAGGGCTTATTTTATTCTCTATCAGCAGTTAAGTATGAAGATGGCCAGACTTAGGCGCACTGCTCATAAAAGCGTACCTGGTGGCCCTTATTGTGTTGTAGGCTTCCAGATGCTAGAGCAGATAGTACAGGATGTGTGAGCAAGTGCTATAGTTGGAAAGTTATAAAGATACAATGGGTTATCTGTCGATTTCAAGTCGGAATCGATTGTATAAGTTTAATATTATTTTGGGTTAAAATATATATATATATAGTGTTGGTTGGTAGTTATATCTTCTCTCAAACTTAATCCTGTTTAGATCCTTTTAATAGTTAATCGGGGTTTATGCTTATTTAATGTTAGTTTAATGGTGTGTGGGTCCTCATTTCCTAACCCCGAGATTGAGGGCGTCACATAAACCATTGATCAAAAGGTTATGCCGCTGTTAAAAAAATGTTGCTGTAAAAATGAGATAAGTGTTTGGTAATGTTTTTGATATGTGTATGTAAAAACTTAAAAATAATAACGATTTTGGTAAAATTTGATTGTGAAATCAGATATCACCTACTTCCGGCAAAAACTGAAAAACAACTTTTTCCAAAAATATGGGGACTTACTTTCTCCAATAACTAGTTTTAGGGCCAAAAAAACTTTTTTGAAAAGAAGATTTTGAATTTTATCAAACTGTTTTAAATGCTTTCCAGCGAAAATCTGCTGTTACCAAAACACCTTATATAGTTTTAAAAACGGCTCAATAAATTAATTTTATTATCTTCATTATATTGATTTTTATAACAAAATCGGGACAACTACATTTTTAGAGTTATGAATTTTGTCGAGTATGATCTTTCCCTCTTTTCCTACTAACTCGAGTAAAGAAAACTACATATTTATTTCTCAAAAAATAATAAAGGAAATTTATTATCATCATAAGACTTAATATTTGGTTAAACTACATATACATATTGATTTTGTTAACCCAAATAACAATAATAGTTGATTAAACTACATATTGATTTCTAATTTGTATATGTTTATATGTGTGTGTGATTTGGTTACTTATATTATAAACGTATTTTGATTTGTTGTGTGTATGATACTAGCAATTTTCATTTTTATAAAATCATCTTATACGTGTCATTAATTCGATTTATATATAACAGTTTGCCCCATCCTAAATTTTATGCATATATTTTTTTACTCTGATTTGTTTATCGATTGTTATTTGGTTTGACAAGAGGCATTTTATGTTTTTGCTACAGAGTAAGAGATATTAAAAACAATACTAGCTAAGCAGGCTACATGTGGTTTTTCTGTAGTACACAAGTGATCAGTTATTCCTTTCTTTGACATTGTGATTCAAATTATGATTGGTGAAAGATATTTTGCTTACTCATTATACTCAATACGTGCTATATTTTCTATATTTGACGTTTGGATTAATTTTATTTGCATATAATATTCCCGTAGAGGTATTCTACACTATTATTTTCATATGGAAAATTAACTATTAACACGGTACACTAATTAGTTTTAAGTAAATTAGGAAAACCTTGAGGCAGCTATCGCATCCAATAGTACGAGATATTCATGTTTTCCAAACTTCAATTATCTTGAACATACAAATTCATGCTTTAAATAGTGATACTAGTACCTTTTTTCGAGAATAGGTTTTGGGCTTTTTAAATCTCTCTTTAAGCTCTTTTTCGCCTTTTAACAGATGTGGATGATGACATGTATGAGTTTACCATGGAGTATTATTATCATGTTTTGGGTCCAGAAAAGCAATGTGAAGACATGGTTATAATGGATTAAGTACTTGGTTGGCGTCTTTAAAATATTCCCACTCTGAAATATTCTTATTAGCTATCGAATTTAGCAGACAAGGTTTTGAAGACCTGAAAAATCCGGGAAGCGGAAGTAGAGCAGGCCAAGGTTGACGAAGTTTTTATACTGATCATTAGCTAAATGTTAATCTTTATTAGTATAAATATGCTCATAGTTTCAAGTTTAAGTGGAAGCAAATATATTTCAAACCTTTTATATTTTATAAATTGTTTTTTTTCTGAAGAAAACTTTTTTGATAATGTGTGAATGATGTTCTTAAATGCATTTTTCTTCTAATAGGTACTTTGATTGATGCTGATGGAATTCAAGTTCTGAGTACTATTTTTTCCAGTTATCTCAGCCCAGAAGACGGAGTATACCCCCTAAAAAATCAAAGTATCCATATTCTGGTAACACAATTGCAACACTTTTTAGTTGAAAATTCTGGGAAAAAATATATCTTCAATATATACTTTGATTAGTTGACTTAAGCTTACAATATGATTACTTCATCCGGCATCCTAATTGTTTACATGAATCAAATACTTTGATTACTTGAGTTAAGCTTACAACATGAATTAAATACTTCATCCTGCATCCTAATTGTTTACATGATTGCTTGACTTAAGCTTAAAACAAGGTTCAATCCACAATCTTAAGAGAAGTAGCTGGCTTATATTGTTCATTAGGCCATCGTGATGATCCGAAGAGATCACTGAACTTTCACATATATCTTATTTTAATGCACAATATCTCATTTTTAGTTCTCACATACACTAATTTCTCCTTCCTTAGTTTTACTAGCTCAAGAGCATAGAACATGATCAAAATTGGGTGAGGATATATGGGAAAATAGGACTCATTTTTGCAGTTAGTCTTAAGCGTATAGCAGTTTAATATTGATTCCTGATTTTTTTTATAAATATCAAGTGCCACAGGAAAATACGGAAGAAATCCATGGTGCAGTATTTGGCTGATACTTAGTAACAGGGCCAAGCATCAGAAAAACCAGAAGTAGTAACAAAGATTTATCGTATCTGCAGGAGGTAAGTACCTTTGTTTCTTCTAATCTGCACATTTAACATTATGTTCTCCTATCATACCTATGAACACTTCTGATTTGATGGCATTTTTGTTAGGTCCCGAAGTATCGTAGAAGGGGGGTTGAATACGATACTCGCTAAATAATAAAATTCTTTCGAATCTTTTGCGGATATATAATTTAGTGTTCGGTTAGTGGTTCTGTATTTTTGAGATGAATAGTTTTTAGGACATTAAAATGAAGAACACAAGATATTCAGAGAAATATATATTCATATATAAAATCCGCGAGGGTTTGCTACAGTTCGGTAAATAAATTAACCAGATACAATCTATGAAACAACAAAGTTTCTGCTTCTACAAAGATATACAAATTAAATCCTATACAATGATATATCTTTTTGTATGCCTAAGGATCTAATTACCGGATAGCGATTATAATGGCCCTATGAATATACAAGAGTTAAATCGGACATTATAACGCTTCTCTGGTGAGAAGTTAAATGGATATTCAATGTGCTTGAGCTTCTCTGTATCTCTTTATTTCTTGTTTTTATCAGCTCTCGTTAGAGAAGAAGATAAACTGAACAATCCTGATTGATATTCTTCTGCTTCTGTTGTGTAGACTTTATATCAATTAGAAGTACATGGCTAATTATTTACCACATAAATCAATTAATGGAATCAATAAAGTTTTTGAGAGTTAACTGCATCTAGGGATGATTTTCACTTAAAATATACAAGCATTCCATGTGAGTTGCGACCACAGGGAGTAAAGAAGCTCTTACTTGCGCATACATGAAGTCTAGGACAAGTTTGCCTTAGAATTTATCTAAGTGGCGACTTGGTAGCCCTTGGAACCTAAATTGTGACTAGTAGCATCAAGGAGAGTGAATTTCCTTTGAAAATGTCATTAGTTACGACCCACACCTCCTTGTAAGGCTAAGTTGTGACCCCTGCAGCTAGGGAAAAGGATTTGCCTTAGTTTCCGAGCTGAATTGCGATCTCTACCTTCCCTAGTTTCCGAGCTGAATTGCGATCTCTACCCACTTATGTAGGATAAGTGGCGACCCTAGCTACCCTTGGAAGCTTTAGTTGTGATCCTAATCACTCTAGGAAGCTTTATTTGTGACCACAAGGCACTTTTGCCTTAGTAAAAATGTTGAGTTGCGGCCACAAGGAACAACATGCATTTCTAAGATAGTTTCTTTTCCTATTTCTTCCATGTTGTTCCTACTAGGTCAAAACCAACTATGGTACTCAGATTTTGAGCTATACTTCAAGGTTATTGCTTCTTCTAAGCAATAGATTGGCTGTGGTGACTCCTACTACAAAGTAGTGATCACTTTGACTTAGATTCTTTAGAATGTTGTAACCCTTAAACTATCCCGTCCTCAAGTCTTCTCTCTGAGTCGTCATATAAACCATATAACTTGCATATCCAGATATGAATCCTCACTTAACAACTCTTCTAATGATAATACTAAGATTCCTTTTATGAACCATTGACGCCTAGTGTAACTGGTCTGGCTCACAGACAACTAACTTCGATTCAGGTCTTCGTGTTATATCCTTGATTACATTATTAAGTTGTAACAACTTTATCACTTCGAACAGTGACTGTAAAAAAATAATTGTACTTTCACTGAAATCTTTTCAATTACTCAGACAACGTCTTCATTGTTACTACAATCTTGAATACGACATTCGATGTTCTTCACTGACGCTTGAACATATAAAATGAACTCTTGTCAGTGAGTATAACTTCAATACTGCAGCTATCTTCTTTAACCTCTGTCTTTACCCCGTCTTCAATTATTCAGATTCCTACGCTTCATACATTGTCTATCTTCAATCAATGCTGATACACTGAAATCTTCTGATGGCACTTTTACACTGAATCTTCATTATTTTTGAAACCCTGAAAGTATTTAACCTTTATTCTTCACTGAGGCATAAATATAATAATAAACTTCTTTTAGTGACTTGTAAACAGACTTTAAGACTTCTTCTAATCTTTTAATTCTTTGTATTTTCCTTGTCTTCATTTCTTCCTGATTTCTTGTGTAGATGTAGTATCATTTACCTGCCCTGTTCTAATGTTGATCTAGTGTTGAGTTATCACGTCTACTGTTCATACAACTTCACAATCTCACCAAAAATCTCCCCTTATTTTATTGTTAAACCTAACAAACAAATTAATAGAGAGGATAACTCAACTAATAACTAGAAAAATATGTTACTGGTTTTATGGATCAAATTATGCATTTCCAGATTTCTTGAGTAACTAAAATGAAAGATGTTTGTTCCTCTAGCACTGAACTGATCTTCAAGTAGTCTCATCTTTATTTCACTGGGTCTTCATATCTCTGCCTTATAACACTTCTCAGTCTTAAAGTAATCATCAGCAGCTTCTTTTGTACAACCATAATATCTATTGATAAACACATTTATCTCTTGCTTTTCTCCCTATGAGAGTCAACTGCTTAAAGGAAATCACCTTCGTTTATCACCTCTCTTGTACAATAGGATCCATAGATAAAAACCAATGGTACTCCTCTTTAGGAAAATAGCTTAACCCCTTATGAAGAACAATGATGAACCAATCCACTTCTTCTGATTCATATGAAATCACCTTCGTGTTTACCACCTCTCTCGTACAATAGGATTCGTAGTTTCAAACAATAATGGTGTTGTGTTGTGTAAATTGTGTGGTGTAGATATGTTTTACCTTTTTCCTGCCCACTTGCCATTTCTCCCCCTTAGTGGAGGAATCCTCCAAATTTGTATCCATACTTTTATGTACCACTTCTTCCCCTTGGAATAAGAGAAGGAATGTAAGTTATTGTCTGAAGAAGTTCTCATATTTCACTTGATTAGAAAAGAAATAGCAAGTCATAGTCTGATCAACCATGTCCTTTTATATGCTGCAACAATGACTTCACCGTTGCATCCTGTTAACCAACCTTCCCAACATCCTTATACTATTATATCACAATTGTTAGGCCCCAACTATTCGATTCCAGTCTGTAAACATTAGGTCCATAACAGTTAGGCTCTAATCATAACCAAATTTTAGGTGAACAATGTTATTTCCTGAAGTATCAGGTTGGATTCTTAGGAATCATCTTTCGAAAAATTGAAAATAACAAAACATGTTTAGGGATAGGGAATGGGATCTGCTGTTTCTCTTTCTTCCTCACTGTGAGTGTGTGATTCTATTTTGTGTACCTCATAAGTGTTTCACTCTTCTCTCCACTCGTGTTTACACTCATTCTCACAAGTGTATCACTCCTCTCATAGCTCCAAAATCCAGCTGTACCTGCAAGAAAAATCACCTTAGCCATCCTTAAGAAGGTCACATGTGGTGCAATGGAAGTTTGTAAATCAACAAGGAAAATCACCTTAGTCATCCTTAAGGAGCTCACAGGTGGTGCAATGAGAGTTCGCAAATCCACATCCTTGTTAGACTCGTCAGATAAATCTGAGTCATAATCTACAAGTTGCTAGTTTCCCGTTGAGGGTTCCAGATTTGAACTCTGGGAAGGTAAACAATGATCCAAAGAATTTAAGATATAGATCAAAGTTTCCTTCTAATATCTTTGAAGACATTTCCTTGTGACTCATCAGGTAAATCTGAATCATTATCAACAAGTTTGCGATCTGCACCTATGTCAAACCCACTATCCGCATATGCATCCAGGGGAGTTAAGACCGAGGAGGTAGACACTGACCACTGACATATGGCTATTGGATCAGTATCCTCTTCTAACACCTGTAAAGGCAATTGGTCCATTAAAGAAGCTTGAACCATCGAATCTAACCTTAAAATGGTCAAAAATCTTGTTTTCGTCAACTCTTTCTTTGTGTGTGTAACCTTACCTTGTGCATCAAGAATTGTTTGTGTTCGAGGTGGTGTCACTATATCGGATACCTTGGTCGACGGGAGAATTTTAGTAGACGCACCCTATTGAGAGGATGAATCTAGTAACTATTTTTGTGCATTTTCAGCCATTACATCTTTTTGAGAAGATGCATGGGGGCTAGCAGTTGCCTCAGTTTTAATATTACCCAACTTTGTAAGAGACAAAGTTGCTGGGTTGACTTCAGAACCTTTCTTATGTGGTGCACTAAGGCACTTTCTCCCTCACGCTCATTCATACTTCATTTTAGTGATAAGAGAGTGTTGGTTGGTTTTGTTTCTGTGTTTGTCTTCACAGTCTGGGATAGAAGTTGTGGGTTTTCAATATAATGACTATCAAATGAAAGGCCACTGGAGGCTGAACCTGCATCACAAAACATATGGTAATGTAAAGATAAAATGCATTTAAGATCTATAATGAATGAAAATTATGCATTTAATCTTTCGAGAGAAATGATGTACAATATTGATTTCAAAAAGATTTTCTATGAAATAAGCAATCACCACAGTAGAAAGAAGTTTGATTTTCTCTAAAAACTGTTCGAGTGCGCGAGTCTTTTTTTATGCATAAAAGATAAATATTCATGTCTTTAATATGAAAAAGACACAGGCTCATGACCTAGCAGTATTAAGAAAAGAAATAAAGTTTTTGTCTTTTAATATGAATGAGTTTTTAGAAAAGCAATGATCACTTAGGGTAAAGTCTAAGCAATTCTCATTCATGTCAAAAACTCCATAATCTATATTTATAAAATTATTATTAAAAACGTTGTTTATTGATAAACAATCTTAAGAAGAATGATTAAGCTACTAATTTCAAATTGTAGTGAATCTGTCAAATAGAGCAACTCATATAAATTCACTAGAACTTAAAATCTCATAATTATTTGCAATAAAATATTAACAATATATCATTGACTAATACTTATCAAGTATTTTAGATACTAATAGTTATGTTGTACCTTATTTTAATATAATTTAAATTATGAAACTGATTTGAAATGGAATTGTCTAACATCATAATTTAAATATATTAAAATAAGATATTAATGAATTAAATGCCAACTATCTCTCAGATAGACATTAGCATTCAATTTCATATTATATACAATTGTTAACTCCTAACAACTGTAATATCTCAAATAAAATTGGTTCGATAAATAAAGCAACATTAACCAACATTGTCTTTGCAATCTTAGAAAAACATTCTAAGTTCCATATACTTTGATCTATTGAGTATTGCATCTATATCAAAGTATTCAGGAATTTACAAATAAGTATAAAAAATTATTCTAATTGCACAACATATGGTTACTTTTAATAAAATATTATCCAAATTGACCATAGTTGTACTTGAGAAAGATTTTTATACTTTTTATATTAGTATAAGTGACTGAGGATAAATATTGATTACTTAGAGGAGTTCTGAGTAATTCCACAAATATCAATACTTCACAATTAGTTCATAGTTAAACTATGAACATCACTAACTGATATAAGTCAAAAAGTAGCATACAACTAATCATGGTACAATTATGATTTTGATTTAAGTGAATTCTTGAGATATAAATATTACTAAATTCACTAGAACCAAATCTCATAATTAACATATAACAATTTAGTTACAATCAATATACTAGATATTAATTGTTAATAGGTTTAGTTATGATCAATCATGTTGCTTATTTATTTTGAATAATGGAGCAAATAAAATCATTAAATTGTTTCAATTTTCATAATCCAAACTACCTAAAATAAATACAAATAAATAAATGCTAAATATTTATGAGTTAGATACTAGCACTTAAATATTTACAGTTATCCTTGAATAATTACCAATAGAATATATGAATTATACACATGGCAATTACTTTCTGGATAATTAGTAATTTTAGAGATACCTTCTGAGCATATAAAATATTGATAGTTTTATACACATAACATAGAAAATACTTCAACTTCTAATATTAGTGCATTTGGAAATGATCATTGATTACTTAGAACAAGAATTCTAAATAATATCACTAATATTAAAAGTATCATAATTATTCATACAAGATACAAATAACTATGTTGTATATTATTTTAATATACTTTAAATTATGAGCCTGTTATGAATCCTATTTTAAATCAATTAAAATAATATTCAAACTTAATGTTATAAGACTTAACTACCACAAATATATATATGACATTGTAATCATGATAATCAAGATAGTAGCACTAAATACGAGGTACTGGATTACTGATAAATTCACAAGTCCTTTAAATATTGAGGATTCAATACTTGTGAACTTATATTAAGAATTCCCTACAGATGAGATTTCCAACTAATATGCAATGAATGGTATCCCGCACTTAGAAACCAGCCTTGAAAAATTAACTTTAACAAGTGATTTAGTAGATGTATCTGCAAGTAGCTCTTTGACTATAAGACATGCTCTCGAAGAATTGATACCTGGTGTGAAGGTGCAATTACTTAGAATGTTCCACAGAGTTGTTATAACGCCCCCAAATCCGGGGTCAAGGGATTTAGTCGTCACTATGAATACTCAATCCAAATTAACCTGTTAAATCCATAAATGAATGCCAACGGAAGATATTTAGCATCTATGACCCCAAACTAATCCAAGATCTTTTAAGGTTATAGTTCTAGAAACAAGATATCCAAATTCCACCAATAAATTTTCCACTTTCTTTTAAAACTCTTTTCAATAAATTCCAACTCAAAACTAAACCCACTAGTATAACTTCGAAATGAAGTATACTAGGCCCAAATAAAATACACAACTATAATATAATATTATATAAACAATTTTACACAATAGAACTTACACTAGTTCGCAAACCCTGGACCAACCATCTTCCAAAAGCTTCTTCTTTGCTTCCTTGAATTACACAATTAAACAGCGCAAGCTAATCCTTACTGGAGATTAAATTTAAAACAGGCAAGTATGAGCGGAAGAAATGCTCAGCAAGTTCATCATAACAAATATAGGGTCATTTTGATATAAAACCGGCATCTGCATTAGAGCAGAACATTTAAAATCATAATTGCTGAAACAGAAAATATATTAAAGAATCGGATAATTGTTTCTCACTGTATTCAAAACTCTTTGTGATATTTTCGAGTGAAATGCCTCAGCAATACTTTAAATCGTGACGAGAATAAAACTCGTAAAACAGTGTTTACGGAAATATCGTAAACAACAATAACAAGAAACAATGATTACAGAATGAATCATAAACTTTACGTAAAACCGAACTCTTGATATTAATACTCATTTTGTTGTCATATCAAATTAGATATCAATACGAACTTTGATGCTCACAACATCCCATAATGAAGTCAACATCAATCATCTATACTAATACCACTTTTGATATTCAACAACAAAGTAAGTATCGGCATAAATCAGAAACTGAATCAAAACCGTATTTCACTTTTAATCCAAAACAGAAACAGTTGATAAATCATTTATTCTATAATTATCAAAATAATAAAGAAATTTAGATATGAATTTAGATTGGAACCAATTATATTTCATGTTGTTTCCGATGATCAGTCGGGAAACAACACCGGTATCCCGCATCCATACTGTAAGTATAGGTACTACCCGTATCCCGCAGCCATACAGTACCTATAGGCGCCAGAAAAGGCATAACAAGCCTTGAAAGATATTACAGCTGGACCGATATCTCGATCACCTACGCTGTAACCAGTAACCAGTAATCATTCCAATCTTAAAAACCTTTTTATTTAAAAAGGAGCCGAATGAATCGACATCCTAAATAATTTTATTCCCCCATTCACTTGGGCAGGAATACTCACAACAAAATCGTATTTCTCAAAATCCAAAACATTTATAAATCCAGTAATTTGATAAGTAAAATCACTTAGTTATTCTGAACATAGAATAGCAGAAGAATACTTGCATAAACAGAATCATTTAATTCAGCAATATATAAAACATTTATCTATTCCGAACTGAGAATAGGGAAAGAAATACTTGCATAAGAAGATATAAAATAAATATCACTTGAACAATAAGTGGTGATAGGGATACTAACCTTTGGGTTTTTAGCAGTTAGTCACACTCGCAACAACACAATCTCTCATTCTAACATTCCATGGCATCACCGTCTTTCTTTTCAGCCCTTTATTGACATGCTGCTTCTGCGATTGCTAGAAGCCAAATACCCAATACCATTCCATCACACTCTTTATCCAACGCCTTTTCCTGATCAACTCGAATGATCAGCATCAATAATTAAACTATACAACTTTAATCGCCTAAATGATAATCACGTGACGAACTGCGCGTCAAAAGCCTATCGTCTACCGATACGATAGCCCATACATAAATATAACAGACAATCACCAGACTTTTGGTCTACTTACACACATAATTCACATAGCACATAAGCACATAACTCTTGTATCACATAATTCATATCACACATGACTCGGTTCATCAAAAGGTTCGACTCGGTACGTTTAAAACTGAAATCTGGTCAAAATATAATTTATCGATCAAAAATTGACTCAGAATGATTCGTAAAACAAGCGACCTTTCGAAACAAAAGGATTTGGGTCTCGAAAGTATTTTTAATGAAAGCGGAATATTTTTCTGAGTCTATACGCGTTCGTTTCGTATTAAACGGACGAACGGTTTATTTTCTACGAATAAAATAAGAATAAATAGGAATAAGTCAATTAATAATAATATTGATTGATTTTTAAGTACCAAAATATAATTTTTAAAAGGTTAAAAAGAATTTTTACGATTTATTTGAATTAATTAAAAATAATTCACATTTTATTAAACTTTTTACAAATAAAATTAATTGATTAAATGAATTAATCAATTAATTAAATGAAATAAATAATTAAATGAAATAAATTATAAATAATTAAATTAAATAGGATTTTTGAAAATAATAAAAGAAAATAATTTTAGGAATTTAAAATAATTAGGTAAATAATTTTTAGAATCTAAAATAATAAGTAAATGATTTTTGAAAATTACAAATAATTGATTTTTAAAATTTTAGAAATAAATTTTGAAATAAAATAAAAAGGAAATTTCACAAACAAATATGAACTCGGGTTTGGAAAAAAAAAAGAATCAAAGTCGGGTCTTTTATAAATCGAAACGGGTCGGGAACGGGTCGGTTAGAACAGGGTCCGGGTCGGAAAGAAATCGCCGGAATCCGCCCAGATTCCGGTCGATTTTCCAACTCCGGCCAACATTGTTTCCTGGCCAAAACAACACGGTGAAACCTGTGTTTGCAATCCCGTTTATTCTAAATCAACCCATCAGTCTAATTATTCACCAAACACTAATAATCGCCTTGTCGAACGAAAAATCCGGCTGAATCGGCCATTGAAACCGGCGGAACTTAGAATTTTCCGGCGAACATCCGAATTCCTTCGATTCTGAACCAATTACTGCTTTTCTGGTACCAAAATAAAGCTGGGAATTCACATGATTCATTCATATCGTCAAAACTAACAGCCAAACCATCAACAATCCAGAAAAATAAAAACTAAAATCGAATAAAACCTTAAACTCGGGTTAATCATTCCAGAAATCAAATATTACGATTCTATACATGTATAGACTGTATAGATCATGGCAAAAACGTGTACAACATCAAAACATTTGAACAACCAATAAAAATCAACAATCCAAATCAACTAATATCACAAAAAAAATGATTTTACAAAACCTCCCACCTTATTCGAAGATATGGGTATCAAATTGTAGAGCTTGAAATAAGCTTCAGATTGGTGTATAGAGCATTACAAATAGTTCATTCAATCTCTGGAAATCATGAAATAAAGATTGAGAATTGGATTTCACCCCCAAAATTGTTCTTGATCTTTTGTTTTTTAATGAATAAAAATGAAATAAAAGGATAATAAACTATTTATATTTCATGAAATATTAATACCCCAAAATCAATTAAGGGTGTTTTTATCCCCTAATTAAAATAATTAGACCCAAAATAATAATTATGGGGAATTATTTTAAAATTAATAAAATACAAAATTTATACCAAAATTCTCCAAAAATTGTGAATAATTCAAAAATATAAAAATACTGGGTATTTGAAATTTGAATGATTCTATACAAATAAAAACATAAATTTTGTGGGCTTTGACGTCGGTGGGGTCCCGGTCCGCTGATTTTTGAAACGCCGAAACGATATCTATATTAATAGAAAATCCGGAAAACACATAAAATGCATTCAAGCGCATATAAAACGAGATAAATCGAATACCTCGATAAAAATGAAAATAACACGCGTCTAAATTACGGATCGATTCATATAAATGCATTTTAAACACGTAACAAATATCCTATTGAATCATATCGGATCCGAAAATAGATTACTCAGCCGCTAAGTAACTATAAAAACGATACATTTTAATACCAGAATTGGATAATTATCAAAACCGGCCTTCTTATAAAACACTTTATACGAAAATAATGTAAAATATCTCGTCTATCGAGAATACGGGTTTTGTTGATTCATCAAAACGTTTATTGTATCGAAAATTATACGCTGGGACACGTACGGGTCAAACCTTAATCTGGATCGAAAAAGTTAAAACACGAAAAATGTCTGAAATTACCAGATTAGGTTAAGAAGGAGTTTTCGGAAGAGTTTCGGGTTGTAAAAACGCAAAAACAGATGAAGTTGGGCGATTCCCGGCTTTATAAAATAGTTTTATAATTACTCGGAAAATAATTAATAAATCCATAAATTATGAGTCATCAAAACGTTTATTGTATCGAAAATTGTACGCTGGGACACGTACGGGTCAAACCTTAATCCGGATCGAAAAAGTTAAAATACGAAAAATGTCCGAAATTACAAGATTAGGTTAAGAAGGAGTTTTCGGAAGAGTTTCGGGTTGTAAAAACGCAAAAACAAATGAAGTTGGGCGATTCCCGGCTTTATAAAATAGTTTTATAATTACTCGGAAAAATAATTAATAAATCCATAAATCATTATAAAATCATATATCAGTCCAAAAATTATCGGAAAAAAATATCACAATTATCTATATTTTATTCTGGACATATAATAATTAAAATACTCAAAGAATATCACATATAGACATTCAAAACATCACTTCAATTACTAGATAATTCACCAAAATTCACATAAAATCACATAAACAATTCCAAATAATAAAAATAGTAATATTTGAAAATATGGGAAATAGTCCAACAGGAACTCGATATGAGGTTAAACGTCCTCACATAGCTATACACACTCCTACACACTCTCGTTTCTAGTTTACTATAACCTCAGCTCTGATACCAACCTGTAACGCCCCCAAATCCGGGGTCAAGGGATTTGGTCGTCACTATGAATACTCAATCCAAATTAACCTGTTAAATCCATAAATGAATGCCAACGGAAGATATTTAGCATCTATGATCCCAAACTAATCCAAGATCTTTTAAGGTTACAGTTCTAGAAACAAGATATCCAAATTCCACCAATAAATTTTCCACTTTCTTTTAAAACTCTTTTCAATAAATTCCAACTCAAAACTAAACCCACTAGTATAACTTCGAAATGAAGTATACTAGGCCCAAATAAAATACACAACTATAATATAATATAATATAAACAACTTTACACAATAGAACTTACACTAGTTCGCAAACCCTGGACCAACCATCTTCCAAAATCTTCTTCTTTGCTTCCTTGAATTACACAATTAAACAGCGCAAGCTAATCCTCACTGGAGGTTAAATTTAAAACAGGCAAGTATGAGCGGAAGAAATGCTCAGCAAGTTTATCATAACAAATATAGGGTCATTTTGATATAAAACCGGCATCTGCATTAGAGCAGAACATTTAAAATCATAATTGCTGAAACAGAAAATATATTAAAGAATCGGATAATTGTTTCTCACTGTATTCAAAACTCTTTTTGATATTTTCGAGCAAAATGCCTCAGCAATACTTTAAATCGTGACGAGAATAAAACTCGTAAAACAGTGTTTACGGAAATATCGTAAACAACAATAACAAGAAACAATGATTACGGAATGAATCATAAACTTTACGCAAAACCGAACTCTTGATATTAATACTCATTTTGTTGTCATATCAAATTAGATATCAATACGAACTTTGATGCTCACAACATCCCATAATGAAGTCAACATCAATCATCTATACTAATACCACTTTTGATATTCAACAACAAAGTAAGTATCGGCATAAATCAGAAACTGAATCAAAACCGCATTTCACTTTTAATTCAAAACAGAAACAGTTGATAAATCATTTATTCTATAATTATCAAAATAATAAAGAAATTTAGATATGAATTTAGATTAGAACCAATTATATTTCATGTTGTTTCCGATGATCAGTCGTGAAACAACACCGGTATCCCGCATCCATACTGTAAGTATAGGTACTACCCGTATCCCGCAGCCATACGGTACCTATAGGCGCTAGAAAAGGCATAACAAGCCTTGAAAGATATTACAGCTGGACCGATATCTCGATCACCTACGCTGTAACCAGTAACCAGTAACCATTCCAATCTTAAAAACCTTTTTATTTAAAAAGGTGCCGAATCAATCGACATCCTAAATAATTTTATTCCCCCATTCACTTGGGCAGGAATACTCACAACAAAATCATATTTCTCAAAATCCAAAACATTTATAAATCCAGTAATTTGATAAGTAAAATCACTTAGTTATTCTGAACATAGAATAGCAGAAGAATACTTGCATAAACAGAATCATTTAATTCAGCAATATATAAAAAATTTATCTATTCCGAACTGAGAATAGGGAAAGCAATACTTGCATAAGAAGATTTAAAATAAATATCACTTGAACAATAAGTGGTGATAGGGATACTAACCTTTGGGTTTTTAGCAGTTAGTCACACTCGCAACAACACAATCTCTCATTCTAACATTCCATGGCATCACCGTCTTTCTTTTCAGCCCTTTATTGACATGCTGCTTCTGCGATTGCTAGAAGCCAAATACCCAATACCATTCCATCACACTCTTTATCCAACGCCTTTTCCTGATCAACTCGAATGATCAGCATCAATAATTAAAATATACAACTTTAATCGCCTAAATGATAATCACTTGACGAACTGCGCGTCAAAAGCCTATCGTCTACCGATACGATAGCCCATACATAAATATAAAAGACAATCACCGGACTTTTGATCTACTTACACACATAATTCACATAGCACATAAGCACATAACTCTTGTATCACATAATTCATATCACACATGACTCGGTTCATCAAAAGGTTCGACTCGGTACGTTTAAAACTGAAATCTGGTCAAAATATAATTTATCGATCAAAAATTGACTCAGAATGATTCGTAAAACAAGCGACCTTTCGAAACAAAAGGATTTGGGTCTCGAAAATATTTTTAATGAAAGCGGAATATTTTTCTGAGTCTATACGCGTTCGTTTCGTATTAAACGGACGAACGGTTTATTTTCTACGAATAAAATAAGAATAAATAATAATAAGTCAGTTAATAATAATATTGATTGATTTTTAAGTACCAAAATATAATTTTTAAAAGGTTAAAAACAATTTTTAGGATTTATTTGAATTAATTAAAAATAATTCACATTTTATTAAACTTTTTACAAATAAAATTAATTGATTAAATGAATTAATCAATTAATTAAATGAAATAAATAATTAAATGAAATAAATTATAAATAATTAAATTAAATAGGATTTTTGAAAATAATAAAAGAAAATAATTTTAGGAATTTAAAATAATTAGGTAAATAATTTTTAGAATATAAAATAATAAGTAAATGATTTTTGAAAATTACAAATAATTGCTTTTTAGAATTTTAGAAATAAATTTTGAAATAAAATAAAAAGGAAATTTCACAAACAAATATGAACTCGGGTTTGGAAAAAAAAAGAATCAAAGTTGGGTCTTTTATAAATCGAAACGGGTCGGGAACGGGTCGGTTAGAACAGGGTCCGGGTCGGAAAGAAATCGTCGGAATCCGCCCAGATTCCGGTCGATTTTCCAACTCCGGCCAACATTGTTTCCTGGCCAAAACAACACGGTGAAACCTGTGTTTGCAATCCCGTTTATTCTAAATCAACCCATCAGTCTAATTATTCACCAAACACTAATAATCGCCTTGTCGAACGAAAAATCCGGCTGAATCGGCCATTGAAACCGGCGGAACTTAGAATTCTCTGGCGAACATCCGAATTCCTTCGATTCAGAACCAATTACTACTTTTCTGGTACCAAAATAAAGCTGGGAATTCACATGATTCATTCATATCGTCAAAACTAACAGCCAAACCATCAACAATCCAGAAAAATAAAAACTAAAATCGAATAAAACCTTAAACTCGGGTTAATCATTCCAGAAATCAAATATTACGATTCTATACATGTATAGACTGTATAGATCATGGCAAAAACGTTTACAACATCAAAACATTCGAACAACCAACAGAAATCAACAATTCAAATCAACTAATATCACAAAAAAATGATTTTACAAAACCTCCCACCTTATTCGAAGATATGGGTATCAAATTGTAGAGCTTGAAATAAGCTTCAGATTGGTGTATAGAGCATCACAAACGGTTCATTCAATCTCTGGATATCATGAAATAAAGATTGAGAATTGGATTTCACCCACAAAATTGTTCTTGATCTTTTGTTTTTTAATGAATAAAAATGAAATAAAAGGATAATAAACTATTTATATTTCATAAAATATTAATACCCCAAAATCAATTAAGGGTGTTTTTATCCCCTAATTAAAATAATTAGACCCAAAATAATAATTATGGGGAATTTTTTTAAAATTAACAAAATACAAAATTTATATCAAAATTCTCCAAAAATTTGGAATAATTCAAAAATATAAAAATACCGGGTATTTGAAATTCGAATGATTCTATAAAAATAAAAACGTAAATTTTGTGGGCTTTGATGTCCCGGTGGGGTCCCGGTCCGCTGATTTTTGAAACACCGAAACGATATCTATATTAACAGAAAATCCGGAAAACACAAAAAATGCATTCAAGTGCATATAAAATGAGATAAATTGAATACCTCGATCAAGATGAAAATAACACGCGTCTAAATTACGGATCGATTCATATAAATGCATTTTAAACACGTAACAAGTATCCTATTGAATCATATCGGATCCGAAAATAGATTACTCAGCCGCTAAGTAACTATAAAAATGATACATTTTACTACCAGAATTGGATAATTATCAAAACCGGGCTTCATATAAAACACTTTATACGAAAATAATGTAAAATATCTCGTCTGTCGAGAATACGGGTTTTGTTGATTCATCAAAACGTTTATCGTATCGAAAATTGTACGTTGGGACGCGTACGGATCAAACCGTAATCCGGATCGAAAAAGTTAAAACACGAAAAATGTCTGAAATTACCAGATTAGGTTAAGAATGAGTTTTCGGAAGAGTTTCGGGTTGTAAAAACGCAAAAACAGATGAAGTTGGGCGATTCCCGGCTTTATAAAATAGTTTTATAATTACTCAGAAAATAATTAATAAATCCATAAATCATTGTAAAATCATATATCAGTCCAAAAAATATCAGAAAAAAATATCACAATTATCTCTATTTTATTCTGGGCATATAATAATTAAAATACTCAAAGAATATCACATATAGACATTCAAAACATCACTTCAATTACTAGATAATTCACCAAAATTCACATAAAATCACATAAACAATTCCAAATAATAAAAATAGTAATATTTGAAAATATGGGAAATAGTCCAACAGGAACTCGATATGAGGTTAAACGTCCTCACATAGCTATACACACTCCTACACACTCTCGTTTCTAGTTCACTATAACCTCAGCTCTGATACGAACCTGTAACGCCCCCAAATCCGGGGTTTAAGGGATTTGGTCGTCACTATGAAACCTCTATCGAAATTAACCTATTAAATCCATAAATGAATGCCAGCAGAAGATATTTAGCATCTATGACCCCAAACTAATCCAAGATCTTTTAAAGTTACAGTTCTAGAAACAAGATATCCAAATTCCACCAATAAATTTTCCACTTTCTTTTAAAACTCTTTTCAATAAATTCCAACTCAAAACTAAACCCACTAGTATAACTTCGAAATGAAGTATACTAGGCCCAAATAAAATACACAACTATAATATAATATAATATAAACAACTTTACATAATAGAACTTACACTAGTTCGCAAACCCTGGACCAACCATCTTCCAAAATCTTTTTCTTTGCTTCCTTGAATTACGCAGTTAAACAGCGCAAGCTAATCCTCACTGGAGGTTAAATTTAAAACAGGCAAGTATGAGCGGAAGAAATGCTCAGCAAGTTCATCAAAACAAATATAGGGTCATTTTGATATAAAACCGACATCTGCATTAGAGCAGAACATTTAAAATCATAATTGCTGAAACAGAAAATTTATTAAATAATCGGATAATTGTTTCTCACTGTATTCAAAACTCTTTTTGATATTTTCGAGCGAAATGCCTCAGCAATACTTTAAATCGTGACGATAATAAAACTCGTAAAACAGTGTTTACGGAAATATCGTAAACAACAATAACAAGAAACAATGATTACGGAATGAATCATAAACTTTACGCAAAACCGAACTCTTGATATTAATACTCATTTTGTTGTCATATCAAATTAGATATCAATACGAACTTTGATGCTCACAACATCCCATAATGAAGTCAACATCAATCATCTATACTAATACCACTTTTGATATTCAACAACAAAGTAAGTATTGGAATAAATCAAAAACTGAATCAAAACCGCATTTCACATTAAATCCAAAACAGAAACAGTTAATAAATCATTTATTTTATGATTATCAAAACAATAAAGAAATTTAGATATGAATTTAGATTGGAACCAATTATATTTCATGCTATTTCCGATGATTAGTCACGAAACAACACCGGTATCCCGCAGCCATACCGTAAGTATAGGTACTACCCGTATCCCACAGCCAAATGGTACCTATAGGGCGCCAAAAAAGGCATAACAAGCCTTGAAAGATATTACAGCTGAACCGATATCTTGATCACCTACGCTGTAACCAGTAACCAGTAACCATTCCAATCTTAAAAACCTTTTTATTTAAAAAGGAGCCAAATCAATCGACATCCTAAATAATTTTATTCCCCCATTTACTTGGACAGGAATACTCGCAACAAAATCATATTTCTCAAAATACAAAACATTTATAAATCCAGTAATTTGATAAGTAAAATCACTTAGCTATTCTGAACATAGAATAGCAGAAGAATACTTGCATAAACATAATCATTTAATTCAACAATATATAAAACATTTATCTATTCCGAACTGAGAATAGGGAAAGCAATACTTGCATAAGAAGATTTAAAATAAATATCACTTAAACAATAAGTGATGATAGGGATACTTGCCTTTGGGTTTTTAGTAGTTAGTCACACTCCCAACAACAAAATCTCTAATTCTAACATTTCATGGCATCACCGTCTTTCTTTTCAGCCCTTTATTGACATGCTGTTTCTGTGACCAGATACCCAATACCATTCCATTTCACTCTTTATCCAACGCCTTGTCCTGATCAACTCGAATGATCAGCATCTATAATTAAAAGATACAACTTTAATTGCCTAAATGATAATTACTTGACGAACTGCGCGTTAAAAACCTATCGTCTACCGATACGATAGCCCATACATAAATATAACAGACAATCACAGGACTTTTGATCTACTTACACACATAATTCACATAGCACATAAGTACATAACTCATGTATCACATAATTCATATCACACATGACTCGGTTCATCAAAATGTTCGACTCGGTACGTTTAAAACTGAAATCGGGTCAAAATATAATTTATAGATCAAAAATTGACTCAGAATGATTCGTAAAACAAGCGACCTTTCGAAACAAAAGGATTTGGGTCTCGAAAGTATTTTTAATGAAAGCGGAATATTTTTCTGAGTCTATACGCGTTCCTTTCGTATTAAATGGACGAACGATTTATTTTCTTTGAATAAAATAAGAATAAATAGGAATAAATCAATTAATAATAATATTAATTGATTTTTAAGTACCAAAATATAATTTTTAAAAGCTTAAAATT
Organism: Apium graveolens; assembly: GCF_009905375.1. NCBI lineage: Eukaryota > Viridiplantae > Streptophyta > Magnoliopsida > Apiales > Apiaceae > Apium > Apium graveolens. The sequence goes on from NC_133649.1 coordinate 199,449,835, forward strand.
TTTTTTAGGATTTATTTGAATTAATTATAAATAATTCACATTTTATTTAACTATTTACAAATAAAATTAATTGATTAAATGAATTAATCAATTAATTAAATTCATAAATAATTAAATAAAATAAATTATAAATAATTAAATCAAATAGGATTTTTGAAAATAATAAAAGAAAATAATTTTAGGAAATTAAAATAATTAGGTAAATAATTTTTAGAATCTAAAATAATAAGTAAATGATTTTTGAAAATTATAAATAATTGCTTTTTAGAATTTTAGAAATAAATTTTAAAATAAAATAAAAAGTAAATTTCACAAACAGTTATGAACTCGGGTTTGGAAAAAAAAAAGAATCAAAGTCGGGTCTTTTATAGATTGAAACGGGTCGGGAACGGGTCGGTTAGAACAGGGTCCGGGTCGGAAAGAAATCGCCGGAATCCGCCCAGATTCCGATCGATTTTCCAACTCCGGCCAACACTGTTTCCTGGCCAAAACAACACGGTGAAACCTGTGTTTGCAATGCCGTCTATTCTAAATCAACCCATCAGTCTAATTATTCACCAAACACTAATAATCGCCTGATCGAACGAAAAATCCGGCTGAATCGGCCATTGAAACCGGCGGAACTTAGAATTTTCCGGCGAACATCCGAATTCCTTCGATTCTGAACCAATTACTGCTTTTCAGGTACCAAAATAAAGCTGGGAATTCACATGATTCATTCATATCGTCAAAACTAACAACCAAACCATCAACAATCAAGAAAAATAAAAACTAAAATCGAATAAAACCTTAAACTCGGGTTAATCATTCCAGAAATCAAATATTACAATTCTATACATGTATAGACTGTATAGATCATGGCAAAAACGTTTACATCATCAAAACATTCGAACAACCAACAGAAATCAACAACCCAAATCAACTAATATCACAAAAAAATGATTTTACAAAACCTCCCACCTTATTCGAAGATATGGGTATCAAATTGTAGAGCTTGAAATAAGCTTCAGATTGGTGTATAGAGCATCACAAACGGTTCATTCAATCTCTGGAAATCATGAAATAAAGATTGAGAATTGGATTTCACCCCCAAAATTGTTCTTGATCTTTTGTTTTTTAATGAATAAAAATGAAATAAAAGGATAATAAACTATTTATATTTCCTGAAATATTAATACCCCAAAATCAATTAAGGGTGTTTTTATCCCCTAATTAAAATAATTAGACCCAAAATAATAATTATGGGGAATTATTTTAAAATTAATAAAATACAAAATTTATACCAAAATTCTCCAAAAATTGCGAATAATTCAAAAATATAAAAATACTGGGTATTTGAAATTCGAATGATTCTATAAAAATAAAAACGTAAATTTTGTGGGCTTTGACGTCCCGGTGGGGTCCCGGTCCGCTGATTTTTGAAAAACCGAAACGATATCTATATTAATAGAAAATCCGTAAAACACATAAAATGCATTCAAGGGCATATAAAACGAGATAAATCGAATACCTCGATAAAGATGAAAATAACACGCGTCTAAATTACGGATCGATTCATATAAATGCATTTTAAACATGTAACAAATATCCTATTGAATCATATCGGATCCGAAAATAGATTACTCAGCCGCTAAGTAACTATAAAAACGATACATTTTAATACCAGAATTGGATAATTATCAAAACCGGGCTTCTTATAAAATACTTTATATGAAAATAATGTAAAATATCTCGTCTATCGAGAATACGGGTTTTGTTGATTCATCAAAACGTTTATCGTATCGAAAATTGTACGTTGGGATGCGTACGGGTCAAACCGTAATCCGGATCGAAAAAGTTAAAACACGAAAAATGTCCGGAATTACCAGATTAGGTTAGGAAGAAGTTTTCGGAAGAGTTTCGGGTTGTATAAACGCAAAAACATATGAAGTTGGACGATTCCCGGCTTTATAAAATAGTTTTATAATTACTCGAAAAATAATTAATAAATCCATAAATCATTATAAAATCATATATCAGTCCAAAAATTATCAGAATTTTTTTTACAATTATCTATATTTTATTCTGGACATATAATAATTAAAATACTCAAAGAATATCACATATAGACATTCAAAACATCACTTCAATTACCAGATAATTCACCAAAATTCACATAAAATCACATAAACAATTCCAAATAATAATAATAATAATATTTGAAAATATGGGATATTATAATTGTTAGAGTTGAAGTTATTCCTCATCATAACAAGAAATCCATCTTCTTCCATGAAATTGATAGCTTCCTGAGATGCTTCTCCTGTCACTTAAGTTGACAGCTTCCAAAGATGCTTCTCCTTTCTTTCTTACAACCTGCGTAATCTATATCTGCATAGCCAAACAAGTTAAGCATGATATCTTTAGGGTAAAATACTCCAAGAGTTGGTAGTCCCTCAAAGATATCTAAAAATCTTGTTAATAGCTATAAGATTGGATTCTCTAGGATCCACTTGGAACCTTGCACATTGGCATCTTGAGAACATTACATATTTATTTGTATTTGAGTAAAATAGTGAGCTTGTCATACCTCTATAGCTTGTCGTTATACGTGCGTTACACTGATCAAGCTTTAGTGGTTTCATCATTTTTTTGGTTTACTTGTGCTCCTAAAAGAGATATTCTTTTGGCTTGTTTGTAGTAATTCCAAAAAGAATTGAAACATTTCCAACACGCTCATCCATACTTACTCTGCAATTACTTAAAAAATTATCTTGCACAAGTTTTTTTTAATGGACCAACATATAACATTATCATTATATCACTACACACATATATAATATTATGTTTGTGCCTAATGATAAGAGAGTTATTAATATGACGACTCAACTAGTTCATATTTAACTGTAACTTCAGTTAGAGTGCCATACCATGTCTTTGGTGATTTCTTGAGTAGTATACTAATTCATACCAACCTAAAGTAAGCTTGTGAAGAAGACATATACATGGTCCAATAGATCTGCAACTGTAAATTCCATGAACTGTGGTGCATTGATTTCCTCTTTTGACTCACCAACCAGGAGTGCACTTGTTCACATTCACTAGAGTCCAATTCCAAGTTTCAATATGTATCAGGTGCCTGATATATCGTAATATCCTCAAGTCTCATCACTGGTGCTTTCTGCTAGATACTGCTTCTTGATAATAACCTAGCATCCAGTTTGGCCTTGTCCCACGTAACAATTCCATTGTCATCCAGTTTCAACTTCTGGTTATCCTTTTACCAATTATAATATTGTCTTTGGTTTGAATACCAGCTTCCCTACAATCTGCTTTCTGACTGATTTGAGTTCATCTTTCTTTGCAATCACCCAATCAATCTGGATCTATAAGAGCTTCTATAACTTTCTTAATTTCCTCTTCATATAAAAACTAGAGAAATAATCATTCATACTCAGTAGCCCTGCTAATCATTACTCCACCAACTAGATCACTTAAGAACTAGACTCTGGGGATAATATTGACATCAAACCCTTTATCTTAACAGATATGTTCTTGTTGTGTCCTCTTGATTTTCAAAATGGTGTTGTATTTGATTAGTTGATCCTTCTTTTGCTCCCCATAAGCTGTTGCTAGGATTTCCTGAAAATCCTTACCCTTGCTGACTGGCTTCATTGAAGTAATGGGATGTGTATTACACTGCCATTCCATTGCTTCGATATGAAACACCAATACCATTAATATCTCCTTTAACAGTTTGGAGCATGGAGTTGTTGAACTATGCATTTAGACTTTCAATCAGTTTCTATTGATCAACCACAAACGCCCTTAGATTGTAGACTCCACTGAGTAGCCATAGAAAATATCCTAACTAGTCTTAGCTGCAAATACCAAGATCTTCAAACAACTGAAAATATTTCATTATTTGCTTCTGTAGAACATTCTCTCCAAACACTTTCAGGTTATATATTGTTTGCTTCCGTTGGCTAATTCATTAGTGGTCTTCATGTATACGTCCTGATTAAGGCATGATCTTACTTCTAGCAAACTATATTGACTGCTCCAGCCCTTTGGTATTTAGAAAGTCTTGATTTGCTTGACATTGTCTTTGTTGCCTTAATCAAGTTCTTGTTCTTCCCTTGTACCACTCCATTCTGACACGGAGTTCCTAGTGCAGAATATTATCTCAAAATATTCTTGTTGTTGCATATATTAATCAGAACTTCTTCTTGAATCCAGTCCCATTATCTAGACCACAAGATCATATCTTTTACAGCTACTTCCAGCTTGCTCTTCTTTGATATGATCAATCACCATATGTGATGTCTTATCTTGAGAATGCACGAACAACAACTTTGATTTAAGAGTAGTCATCAATCATCACTAAGGTATATCTATACTTTAAGGTAAACATGACATTGCGTACAAATTCATTTGTATCATCTGAAGAGGATTGGTAATGTTAATCATATCTTTACTTCTGAGTATGTTGTCTTTGACTTCTCTTTTTGACATGCCTCACATTTTTCTTCCTTTTGAATTCCAGATGAGGTAGTCCTCTCACTAATCCATTTTTGCAAGAGATTTCATGTTGATGTTCAAGGGTGAGAGCTTCTAATGCCATAACTAAACTTTTGTCAGATGAAGATTTATAGTAGAAACCATTGAATTCACCTTTCTTGAGATACCAGTCTCGCCATGAGCATATCTTTTCCTTACTCTAAGAAGAGCAAGCTTCCCAACCATCCTGCTTGGGATAAAACACTAATCCTTCATTGAATTGACATTTATCCTTTGATGCAGAATTATCTGATAAGAGGATTTGTGCCTTGATCTTCAGCAAGAAAGATGCTTCAATTGTTATCAGTGACACCAATGATTAGTTGTTATCAGTGATACCAATTGTTGAATCCATGATGACATCCTTTTTTTGTATAGCTAGTCCCGTGATGAAAACCTTTGATGTCATCTCCAGAGATTATTTACAGAATAGCTTTTATTAATCACATTTGATTGTGAGGCTCTTTCTTTGATCATATGCCTCGAGTATGAATTACCAAGAATGCATATGAATCAATTAACCTGTTATGTCCTGCACTCACAAATGGATTAACAGTTCTTGGTACCCAACTTATCAGTTTGGGTCTAGATGGATTAGAGATTTTACTTTTAACATATATAACAACAGCTGCAACCTTATCATGCTAATTCTTATCTTTGACTAACCATTTTCTCCATTTTGTTACCCTTGATAGAATTGTCTCTAGGCTAGAAGAAAAATGATTCCAACCTTATATAAGGAGGACTATCAGTCTTTGCCCTAATATAATCATAAACATACTTTTTCCATAATTAATGCAAGTACTAAGAGATGCATTAATGGCATTGAAATAAGCAAACATTGCATTAAGAATACATGGCATTCATTCAGAAACATTATACATAAGAATTAAGCAGGACATACATAATATTGAATAAAAAGAATTAACAAATAAATCACTAATTCTATCGAGTCCAATCATGTTATTCTATGTCATCTTACTTTCTCTATTATCTAAGTCAGTCTAACATACAACCGGTCTGCTATACATTCTATTAAAAATAAAGGTAATGCATCCATATATTGAACTTATTATCCTTAACAAACAATTGAGATCAAATGAATAAATCATAATATGATAGGATACTGAAAATAAGCATAAACAAAGGTCTTAAATGCTGGAAAACATATATCTCACTAAAGCAATAAATCATGTTCAACAAATATTCAAACATATATTTAAGATCATCTAACATAACATGCACAAGTTAAACATCATTCCTAGTTACTAGAAAAATATTCTAGTGAACTAGTTCAGCATTATCTATGTGTGATGTTATCATGCTTGTGCCAGTGTTATACATTTAAACACCAAGATCTTAACATGCATTGAATATTGAGAGCAAAATATTGCAATGGTTCAAAAATTGAAAACTGAGATATATGAGTTGGACCATCTTCGAAGATTTCTATGGAAGCAAGACATTCATGATATTCATTCTCATCATCTGATCCATCCCAACTCTTTCCCAATGCATTATGAGTTTTGACTGACTGCTTCCTTAAGAAAACATTCCACCTTTGTCTTAACTCGTCAACTGAGTCCCTATTCATCCTTGTTTGTCAAGCTTCTTATCGTGTTCTACCAAACTCCTGATAGTTACTTGATACATATTTCTTGTAATAACTGTAGCTATCAAATCTTGTTTATGTTACCATCTCAGTCTTGTAACCACCTTTTGAACTGAATCCTGAAGAGTCTCTGCTTCGAAACAGATTGGATTGATCCTTTAAAATATCTTATGTATTCCTTGTGAATATGATCTGACTAAACTTCTCTGACATGTGAAACACTGCCCTGTAGTCCAGTCCCTCAAGTCTATTTAAAGTGCACAAGTCACTTTCATCTACCGGAGCTCCTCTGATTCAATTATTAGTAACTCTTCCATTTTGTTCTGAGGTTCCAACTTAAATGCTTGAACTAAGATGTTTGCATGTCCACACTATTATCTCTAACCTCCTCGATTCCTTTCTTTATGATCTTTTTGATTCTGGGATAAATGTAGCATTAGTACAAACCACTGTGTGATTGTAAAATTTGGAATAATTAGAGTTTCTTAAATTTTTGAGAAAAATTATACCCGTAGTGTTAGGCCCGTAATCAGCTGTATAGGGGGGTAAATATAGTTAATGCAATCAATTCGACAAAGCTTCAACAGAATCAATAATTTTTATATTAACTGATAAAAATTGATTACAAATGTACTCTCTCAAAAGGATGAACAAATATCCTTGAGAGCTTCTAGGTTATGCGAATAATATTAAAAAGGTTCGCAATGCTTATAGCATAAACCTAATTTGTGCTTTATATAGAGCACAACTACACAATGTATAAGGAATCATATTCTATCAATAACAAGGAAACCTATTACAATGCTTCTGAGATAAAGTCCTTCACCGCTTTGAATTCCTGCTTTCCTTCTTCTCTTAGAATATCTACTGAAGTGACAAGTTCTGATGACATCATTTGCTGATCATCAAGTACTGATATAAGTACTGATGATGTCACTCTTCAGTAAATGCTGATATAAGTCTTGATATGAACTTCTGATAGTTTCTGCTAATATCATCAATTATATCTAACAATCTCCCCCAGCTTGTGCATTATGACAATATGTACAAATTCCAATTGATGATGTCAAAACTATATAAATGCAGAAATCAAGTAAGCATATCCATTCTACTTCAGTGAATATCAGACTTTACTCTTCATTCTGAACTCTAACACAGTCTGGAAAATCTTCAAGAAACTTCCTCAGCAAATTCTCTTCCATCACATCTAAATACCATTGCATCTTCTGTTTATGTTCCCTCAGTTCATCTGTTGATTCATCATTTTGATAGATGGCAGCCCTGAGATTATGTAACTTTAAATTTCCAAGAGATAGATCATCTAGCTCCAGAATCCCAATTTTCTTTCCAACGGGATTAAAAGTTAAAACTTTAGTCCCTGGACTCATTTCTATCTTGACTCCTCCAATAGGCATATCAACAGCATATTCAGATTGATCAATGTACTTTGGAATGTAGTTTTATTTGTAAGACATTCCTCTCTACTTTAACTGTATCAGGTTCTTTATGAGTGCAGACCATCTGGCAGTTACAGAATTAGTTACCTTGAGAATTATAGCAATAAGTTTCAATTCCTTCCATGGTTTGTCTCTTAACTGTTCTTGATTCAACCTTAAGCTTCTTCCAGACTCTAGAAAATAGATTATTTTCTCTTCAACATGATCAATAACAATTTACACTGATATGATCTTTTGTAAGTCTTCAAGGATTACATTATCTCCAACTTCTGTCAAATAAGAATGTTTCTTAGAGTCAAAGCATCTCCTACAAATGGATCATCAACATTTAATCTTCCAAGACCACTTGTGATTCCAGGTTTTCTAGATCGATAACTTCCACTATAAATCTTCTTTAATGTTTCAGAAGAATCTCTTCTAGGTGCTGGTTTCTTGCTTCCCCATAGTAGCTTCTTCTTTTCTTCAAAAGTAAGTTCTGGCTTACAAGAGACTATATCTTCAGAATCAGGATTTGTTAAATCTGCTTGAATTTGATTAGAGAAATCAACAACATGAGTAGAATCAAAGGTTGTGATTGGTTGAATAACAGCTTCTTCTTTAACTTGAGTAATGTCAAAGGTTAAATTCAATTTATCAGCCCAGTCATCTCGATAAATTTTCCTTCTTTGGTGAGCTTGGCTGATTTCTTCTTCTTCAGTAATTTCATCAGTATCAAAAGATTGAGCAACTGTATAGATTGGATCTATCGGTATTTATGATTTAATTACTTTAGATACTGATTTCTTCTTTGCAATAGCTTTGGATTTGAGATTTGAAATATTTGACTTCTCTCATAAATTCTTTTTTCCTTTAATCTTCCTATCAGCAGTTAAGATATCTTAAGATTTGAAAGATCTTTCATCCTCTGCTGAATTACTTCCCTTATAACTACACCTTTGGTTGGTCTGTTAGAAGGATCATCTTCATAAAGTACTTGATAGATAACAACAATATCAGCATTTTTGTCCTCATGGAATTGTTGAAGTCTTCCTCTATTTACCTTAGCTGTTCTAGATTAACTCCAGGATTTTCTCTTTCAAAGATTCTTTTACCCACCTCAGAGTCAAAAGCTTGAATCTTTGGATCCTTGTAAAATAGAGTTGTCTTTCTTCCTTTTACTTTTAGAGTTTGAAGATATTGACTTGCTTCAGCACCATCTTCTATCTCCATAATACCTTGGTCTTCATTAGCAGCAGTTATAACTTGTAGAGATTGTTGCATTGTTGTAGTCATAGTCAATTGTTTAACTCTTCTTTCATTCCTCTTACTCTCTCCTCCTTTTCTAGATTGAGATCTAGTGATTGCTTTTGATGAACCACTAACTCCAACTAGCTCTTCACCTATTCTACTTTCACTATTCTTCTGTCCCCCTTATTACCTCCATTGGAATTTTCATCATCAGTATTTATCAATGTCAGTTGTTTGCATTTAAATTTAACAATTTTCTCCCCTTGTTGGTATCATCACCAAGCAGTAGAGAAAGAATCAGCTCCATTGAATTTTGTACTTCTTTAAGTTGATTAGACATTTGAACTTGTTTAGCTTCCAATCTAGCTTGACTAGCTTCAATTACAATTTGTCTGACAACTATTGGTGTAATTTGTTTTTGAATTTCCTGATGAGTAGTCAGTCTTGAAGCAATCAATGATTCTTTGATTTGATTGATTTGATAAGTTGTTTCTTCTTGAGTTGTATGTAAGGATCTGACAACTAAAGTTGATGTTTTCAGATGATTCAGCATATCAGGATTCTTAGTCTTCTGTCTAGCTGTTTCCAGATGTGCAACAGCTTTTGTTATGGAAATAGGATATGTATCATCTTTCCATTTAGCATTCCAGAGATTATCAAAATAATCATGTTCCTTTTAAGCATCTAACTCTTTCATTTTCTGTTGTCTCACATGTATAGGCATATTTTCAGGGAAGAAAAGGTCATCATCAAGATCTATAAGAGCATTTGAAACATTAGCTTATTCACCATCATTAGATTCTTCAATAGCAACTAGACTTTGAATAATCTGTTGAACATCATCACCAGCTTCAGCATGTACGATAAAATTAGAAATTAGTGCAGTATGTGATCCAGCAGCTTTAGAAGCTTCCATACCATCAGCAGTTAACTCCACATCTTCAATAATTTTAAATAAATGAATTGGAGCTTCGAAATTTATTTCCAGAACCTCAGTTCATGTAGAATGTTGTGGTAATCCTGTAATGGATGAAACTATATGAATGGATTATGCTACTTCATATTCAGCAACAACAAGGATTATATCAGGTGGTGGAATAGTAGAGTAAATGGACTATTTTTCAACAAAAACAAGGATTGTCTCATGTGGTGAAATAATCATACCAAAAGGATTTATATCATAAAAAATAAATGCTGAAAATACCAAATCAGTATTTAGAATAAATGATGATAAAGTAATAACATTATTTATACCTTGTGAATCTAAAGATGCAGCTTCTATGCAGACATTCAGTAGTGGTATTGATAAAACATCAGTAGACAATTGAGTCGGATGAATTCTGCCTTCACCGTCTATAATAAGAGTCACTGCAGCAGGAGTAAGGCCTTCATTGCAACTTTGATGCTATGATTCTTGTGTAGCTGGAGAATCAGGAGTTGCTGGATGACTTTGATAACCAGGTTCTTGTGTACTTGATCCAGGGAAAAGTCATTTCCCTTGCAGCCTCGTAACACTAGCTTCTACTTACTCATGAGAAGCTTCTCTTGTGATATTGCTTGGCTGGAGATTCAAACAGTTCTACAAGTACCTCAGCAGTAGTCTGGAACTCAAAATTTGGATTTGATGCACTCTGTGTGTAACGCCCCAAATCCGGGGTCAAGGGATTTGGTCGTCACTATGAAACCTCAATTCAAATTAACCTGTTAAATCAATAAATAAAAGCCAGCGGAAGAAATTTAGCATCCATGACCCCAAACTAATCCAAGATCTTTTAAGGTTACAGTTCTAGAAATAAGATATCCAAATTCCACAAATAAATGTTTCACTTTCTTTTAAAACTCTTTTCAATAATTCTCAATCTCAAAACTTAACCCGCTAGTATAACTTCGAAAAGAAGTATACTAGGCCCAACTATAAAATACACAACTATAATATAATATAATATATACAACTTTACACAACAGAACTTACACTAGTCCACAAACCCTGGACCAACCACCTTCCAAAAGCTTCTTCTTTACTTCCTCGAATTACGCGGCTAAACAGCGCAAGCTAATCCTCACTAGAGGTTAAATTTAAAAACAGGATAGTATGAGCGAAAGAAATGCTCAGCAAGATCATTGTAAAATATATATATATGGTCATTTTGATATAAAACCGACATCTACAATAACACATATCATTTTAAAATCATAATTGTTGAAACAAAAAATTTGTTAAAGAATCAGATAATTGTTTCTCACTGTATTCAAAACTCTTTTTTGATATTTTTGAGCGAAATGTTTTAGCAATACTTTGAATCTTTTCGAGAATAAAACTCGTAAAATAATGTTTATGGAAATATCGTAAACAACAATAACAAGAAGCAATAACTATGGATTAAATCATAACTTTATTCAAAACCGAGCAGGAACTGAATCAAAACCGCATTTCACCTTTTATTCAAAATAGAAACAGTTGATAAATCATTTATTCTATGATTATCAAAAGTAATATAATAATTTAGATTGGGATCATTCACCGACAGACGTACTATCACATGCTGATCAGCCCGTGTGATAGCACAAAGTCATGATTCATAGAAACATGTCCCCAAAATACGAGTACTCAAACAAAAAGGCAATATATCTGCCCGTGGTTCAAATTGTGTCATAATATTTCATATGACACTAAGCAATAGCCCTCCGCTGGACCGTCCGCCCCGGTCACTTACGCATTGATCCAATCTTAAACCTTTTATTGAAAAGGGGTCATAATAATTGACACCCAAAATAATTTTATTCCCCTATTTACTTGAGTAGGAATATTCGCAACCAAATCATCTTTCTCAAAATCCAAAATATTTATAAATCCAGTAATTTGATAAGTAAAATCACTTAGCTATTCTGAACATAGAATAGTAGAAGAGTACTTGCATAAACAGAATCCTTTAATTCAGCGATATGTAAAACATTTATCTATTCTGAACTGAGAATAGGGAAAGCAATACTTGCATAAGAAGATTTAAAATAAATATCACTTGAACAATAAGTGATGATAGGGATACTTGCCTTTGGGTTTTTAGCAGTTAGTCACACCCGCAATAACACACTTATCTCAGTCTGGCATCACGAGATATCGCCGTCTTTTATTTCGCTAAATCTCTGATCTGCTGTTCATGCAGTGCTGCAACCCAAAATTCCATACTATTTAATTCTAGTCTTCATCCCTTCCATGTGGTCCGGATCGTCTTGAAAGATTCGTATCTATAATTAGAAAATAACATTTTAATCGTCTAAACGACAATTACTCGACGAACTGCGCATCAAAACCCTATCATCTACCCATACGATAGCCCACACATAATTATAACAGCCAAAACAGGACTCTTGACCCACGTATGCACGTAATTCACATAGCACATAGACACATAACTCACGTATCATATAATTCATATCACACATGCCTCGGTTCGTTAAAAGGTTCGACTCGATATGTTTAAAACTGAAATCGGGTCAAAAATATGATTTACCGAACAATAATCGACTCATATTTTTAATGAAATCAAGAGACCTTTTGAAACAAAAGGATTTGGGTCTCGAAAGTATTTTTAATGAAATCTGAATATTTTTCTAAGTCTATACGTGTTCGTTTCATATTAAACGGACGAACGGTTTATTTTCTACGAATAAAATACGAATAATTCAATTAATAATAGTATTAATTGAATATTTAATACTTTATAAATATTTTTAAAAGCTCAAAATAATTTTTAGGAATACTTTGGCTTAATTATGTATAATTATACTTTATTTAACTATTTATAAATAAAATTAATTGATTAAATAAATTAATCAATTAATTAAATCCTAAATAATTAATTAAAATAAATTATAAATATTTAAACAAATATGGATTTCTGAAAATAAGAAAATAAAATAATTTTTGGAATTTAAAATAATTCAGTTAATTATTAAATAATTAACCAAATTAATTTTTGGAAATTAAACTGATTTTTTTCCAAAATAAAAGATAGAATTTTGAATTAAATATTAAAAAGAATTCCAAAATCATTTTTAGAAATGTAATACTGATTTGGGAAGATCAAACCGGGTGGGGAAATCAACTGAAATGGGCCACGAGGAACAGGCCGGATCCGGGTTGAAGCTCCGCCGGAAACTGGGTTTGAGCCCAGAAACCGGCGACTTCGCCGGAGTCCGGCGAGTCCCAATCGGGGCCAACCTCGCACAGAATGAATTTGTTTTCATCTGTAACTCGATCCTTTCGATCCCAGACAGTCTGAAATTACCACAATAGTTACAAACAACCTTGCTATCACAATCTCCGTCCAAAACTCCATAAAATTCGGCAAGACCGAGTTCCGATTCCGGCGAACTCAAACTCCGTCAAATCGTAACCAAATTCAACGAATTATATACCAAATTAAAGCTCTAATCAACCCCAATCTATTCATGTAATCATAACTAACAGCAAGCATATTTATAATCCAAAAATTCGAATTAAAAAAAACTAGTACAAACCAAAACTCGGACTATATCATTTAGCAATCAAACCGTGCAAATAAATGATAGAATCAACTCCTCGAATCATGTTAAAACCATTTATAACATCGAAATCAATCAAAAACCCTCACAAATCAAAATCTAATTTCAAGATCAAGAACACTAAAAAATCGATTTTACACATTACATCACCTCAGATTCTGAAATTGGTATCAATCGAACGGGCTTGAAACAAGGATCAATTTGGTATGTAGAACATCAAGATTGGATTCCTAGAACTCCCAAAATCATTGATTGTTTGTTCAAGAACAAATTTTACCCCCAATTTTTGTTTTTCTATTTTTGGATAATTCTGAAAATAAAGAAACAATTTAGCTATTTATATTTTTGGAAAATAAATACCCCAAAATTAATTAAGGGTATTTTATCCCATAATTAAAATAATTAAGGCCCAAAATAATAATTACGGGGAATAATTTTAAAAGCTATAAAATATAAAATTTGTATCAAAATTTTCCAAAAATTGCGAATAATTTAAAAATGCAAAAATATTGGGTATTTGAAATACGATTGATTCTATAAAAATAAAAACACGAATTTTGTGGACTTTGACGTCCCGGTGGGGTCCCGTTCCGTTAAATTTTGAAAAAACAGAAACGATTCCTAAATTAACAGAAAACCCCGAAAAAAACACAAAATATATTCAAATGCACATAAAACGAGATAAATCGAGTACCTCGATAAAGACGTACATAAATACGAGTCGCTAAAATACATTACTTAGCCGCTAAGTAACCATAAAAATGAGACAACTAATACCAGATTTGGATAATTATTAACATTGAGCTTCTTATAAAACACCCTATGAGAAAATAATATAAAAATATCCTGTCTCTCGAGAATACGGGTTTTATTATTTTATCAAAACGATTATCGTATCGAAAATTGTACGCCGGGATGCGTACGGGTCAAACCTTAATCCGGATTGAAAAAGTCAAAACATGGAAAATGTCTGGAATTACCAGATCAGGTTAGTAAGGAGTTTTCGGAAGAGTTTCGGGTTGTAAAAATGCAGAAAGGGTTGAAGTTGGACGATTCGCGGTTTTATAAAATAATTTTGTAATTACTCAGAAAATAATTAATAAATCCATAAATCATTATAAATTCATATAATAGTCCAAAAATTACCAGAAAATATCATAATTATCTATACGTTATTCTGGACATATAAAAATTGAAATACTCAAAATTTATCACATATAAACATCCAAACATCAATTCCACTTATCATATAATTCACTAAAATTCACATAAACACTTTCAAATAATAATAATAATATCTACAAATATGGGATATTACATTGTGCCTCCTCAGCAATTTCCTGTTTAATCTGGAGCAAGTGCTGATTCTAATAGGCTTTGACCAGTCTTCTTTTTCTTTGTCTGGGGTTTGCATCAGTATCAGCAGCTGTGTCCTTTTCAGTTGGTGGAACAACTGGTCTTGGAGAAGAATCAGATGAACGGTTTGGAAATCTGGAAGATAAGGTAGCATTGTCCTCATCTGAATCTGACTCTAATCTAGCAAGTACAAGTTTCCTCTTGACAATTTCTGAAGGTTTAGAAGAATGAGGAACTTGAAATGCTTCTGTTGTGAATATGTTGTGTACTTGATGAATACCTAAACAAAACATCTAAGTAGATTTTACTTAGTGAAATTATGTAGCACTCGACGGATAAGAATTATAGTCCCGACGGATGACTCATTATAGTCCCGACGGATGATTAACTAATTATCCATCGAGTGAGTAGCTTATGTAATAATAAGATTGTAGCACAGTGATGTATGCACCTTTGTATAGAATCTGTAGTAGCATATAAATCATGTTGACTTTAACTAGATATGCAGAATAGGTTGATTAATTGTACATAAGCAATGTCTTGTAATTTTGTATAAGTGAAATGAAGTCAAGTGCCAAACTAGCTACCGACGGATGATTAACAAAGCCTTCGACGGATGATCAAATGACTATCAACAGATGTTTAACATAACAGTCGACGGATGATCAATCAAGTCATCGACGGATGATCTGAAAGTCGACGGATGATCATATCAAGAATTCAAACATCAGTTGAACAGTGAAAGCTGACACACAGCCGTCGAGTTGGATACAAACACATTGTGGAAGCCCATTAACTGGGTAATAGAGGACGAAAAGCAGCAAAGATTAAGACTGTTAGATTTTATATTTGTTTAGTCTGTTTGACTTTGTAATCTCGGTAATATATAAACCAAGAGAGTAGCAAATAGAAAAACAACTGATATAGCTGAGAAACACAAAAACAGAAAAATCTTTGTAAGCATAATCTTTAGCATTTCCTGTATTCTCAGGAGTTCCATTTGTAAGCAGTTGTGAGCATTTCTGCACACAGAGTCCTCTCGATATATTATATATATCTCTGGTGGAATTGTTTAAATCCACCATAAAGTTTTTAAAGACTCTTGTTTTTAATTACTTATGTTTTGATTCATTCAAGTTTACATTCCGTATTGTGCTAATAAAAATAAATATATCTATAATCGAGTTGAACATTTTTATTTCAAGAAAAAGGTTCAAGAATTCCATTCAACCCCCTTCTGTAATTCTTGATATATTGTTAAGGGACTAACAATTGGTATCAGAGCAAGCTCTTAATCTACAAAGAGTTTAAAGATCAAAACAATTCAGCAAGATGAACAAGAAAGATGTTGGAGTCAAGATTCCTTTTCTTGATAAAGATAATTACCATCATTGGAAGATAAAGATGCATCTTCATATGCTTTCTCAAGATGAGGCCTATGTGGACTGCATAGAAAGAGACCCTCATGTTCCAATGAGAGCTGCAACAGGAAATGAGCCATCTGTTCCAAAGCCAAGGCATGAATGGTCTGATCCTGACATTGAACAAGTGAGGAAAGATAAAAAGGCCATGAACATTCTGTTCAATGGTGTGGATGCAGAGATGTTTGATAACATCATCAACTGCAAGACTGCCAAGGAAGTTTGGGACACAATACAGATAATCTGTGATGGTACTGAGCAAGTAAGAGAAAATAAAATGCAGCTCCTGATTCAGCAATATGAGCATTTTCACAATGAAGAAAGTGAATCACTCACTGACATTTTTAGTAGATTCCAAAACTACTAAATGCTCTTAAGTTGCATGGAAGAGTCTATCAGACTAAAGAATCCAATCTGAAATTTCTCAGATCTCTTCCAAAGGAATGGAAACCAATGACAGTCTCATTGAGAAACTCACAAGATTATAAGGAGTTTACTTTGGAGAGACTGTATGGCATTCTGAAGACCTATGAGCTTGAGATAGAGCAGGATGAAAGAATGGAGAGAGGAAAGAAGAAAGGAGGATCCATTGCACTAGTTGCTGATCTGGAAAAGGAGAAGGAAGTGAAGATGCAAGCTGTGGAATCAACTTCAAAGGTCTGTGAAAGCAAGGGTAAGGGGCTAGCTGCAGAAAATGAAGATTCATTGATCCAAGATGACATGGAGGACATTGATGAGCACCTAGCATTCCTTTCAAGAAGATTTTCCAAGCTCAAGTTCAAGAAGAACTTTGGAGCTGCCAAGCCAAATAGAAACATGGTGGATAAATCAAAATTCAAGTGTTTCAAATGTGGCTTGGTAGGGCATTTTGCAAATGAGTGTAGAAAGTCAGATTCCAGCAAGAAAAGATTTGAGTCTGTAGATTACAAGCAAAGATACTTTGATCTACTCAAACAAAAGGAAAGGGCTTTTATTACACAAGAGAATGACTGGGCAGCTGATGGCTTGGATGAAGATGAAGATGTCAGCTATGTCAATCTAGCCCTAATGGCCAAGTCTGATGAAACAGAGACAAGTTCCTCAAGCAATCAGGTAATCACTACAAACCTTGCATATTTATCTAAAGCTGAGTGTAATGATGCCATAAATGACATATCTACAGAATTGTATCATTTGCGTGTTACACTTAAGTCCCTCACTAAAGAAAATGCTAAAATCAAAGAAAACAACCTGTTTTTGAGTGAGAGGAATAATGTGCTTGAGTCTCAGTTTGTTGAGCTTGAGAAACTAAAAATTGAGTGTAGGATTGCCAAGGAGGAATTAACTGAGTCCTTGAAAAAGGAAGAAATTTTAAAGAAGCAGCTTGATTGTGAACAAGAGGTGATTAAAGCATGGAAAACATCCAGAGATGTTCATGATCAAATCACCAAGGTTGAAGGAATTGAGTCCTTTTGTGATGAAGCCTGGAAAAAGAATAAGGAGAAACTAGAACCTATTTTGGTAGATGGGTTGCTGACAGATGTAGACTCGACGGATGATGAGGACTATCCATCGGATAACAAAAAGTGTTATTCGTCGAATGATAAAAATCCTCATCCGTCGGCTGTAAGAAAACCCATTAGCAAAGCCAAATTAACCAAGCTAAATGATAAGTATGGGTCTGTTTCCAAGAACTTTGTTTCAGGAAAATCAAGTCAAGCTAAGAAAGGGAAAAAGGCTAATGTTGGTCACATGACTGTCAAACAGTTAAGTGACAGACTTGAGAAAATAGAGGTAAAAACAGAGACTAAAAAGAAAAACAATAGGAATGGTAAAGTAGGGATTAACAAACACAATAACTACACACCTGATAAATATGCTCCTAGAAAGATCTGTGTCAAGTGTGGTAGTGTAAATCATTTGTCTGTTAATTGCAAATCTGCCATGTCTACTCCCATGTCTGTTCAACCTCAATTTCCTAACATGAATGCCATGCCTCCCATGCATGTTAATGCTATGCCTACACAGAATATGAATGCACAGTTTGCTAATATGCCATTTGCACCTAATCCATATTATGCTGCATACAATATGCCTCAAATGCCATTTAGCATGCCTTACTGGAATAACATGTTTGCACCAAGCATGCAATTTCCTGTTAGCCATAACATGCATGATAATTCTGTTGCATCTAGTGGTTTCAAAGGCCCAACCCAAATGACTAAGGAAGAATCTGAAATTCCTAAATCAAATGAGTTAAAACCTAAGAAACAGAAGAAGAAAGCTAACAAGGCAGGATCCAAGGAAACTTGGGTACCAAAATCAACTTGATTTGATTTTGATGTATGCAGGGAAACAGAAAGAATCTTTGGTACTTGGATAGTGGTTGTTCAAGACACATGACTGGTGATTCTACCCTGCTCACAGAGTTTAAGGAGAGAGCTGGCCCAAGTATCACTTTTGGAGATGACAGCAAAGGTTATACTGTGGGATATGGCTTGATTTTAAAGGACAATGTCATCATTGAAGAGGTTGCCTTAGTGGATGGTCTCAAACATAATCTGTTGAGTATCAGCCAGCTTTGTGACAAAGGCAACTCAGTAACCTTCAACAAAGAAGCCTGTGTTGTGACCAATAATCAAAACAACAAAGTGGTTCTCACTGGTGTGAGAAGAGGAAATGTGTATCTAGTTGACTTCAACTCAACTAAAGCAGAATCTGTAACTTGTCTTCTCAGCAAAGCAAGTCAAGATGAAAGTTGGCTATGGCACAAGAAGCTATCCCATTTAAACTTCAAGACTATGAATGAGCTGGTAAGGAAAGAGCTAGTTAGAGGCATTCCTCTAGTGGAGTTTACAAAGGATGGACTGTGTGATGCCTGCCAAAAGGGGAAGCAGATTAAAGCATCATTCAGGAAGAAACTTGATTCAGCAATTGAAGAGCCTCTGCAACTGCTTCACATGGATTTGTTTGGACCAGTCAATGTATTGTCAATTTCAAAGAAAAGATTTTGCCTGGTAATTGTAGATGATTTCTCAAAGTTCTCTTGGACATATTTCCTAAAGTCTAAAGATGAGGCTAGTGAAATCATCATCAATCACATAAGGCAAGTTAACAATCATCCTGATTTCAAAGTTAGAAGAATTAGGAGTGACAATGGAACTGAATTCAAGAACTATGTCATGAGAGCATTTTGTGAGGAAAATGGGATCTTGCATGAGTTTTCAGCAGCAAGGACTCCACAACAGAATGGAGTAGTGGAAAGAAAGAATAGATCTCTTATTGAAGCTGCAAGGACAATGCTTGAAGAATCAAAATTACCAACTTATTTCTGGGCTGAAGCTGTAAACACTGCATGCTACACTCAGAATATCTCTCTGATTAATCAAGCAAGATGCATGACTCCTTATTAATTGTTCAAGAACAAGAAGCCAACTCTAAACTTTCTTTATGTCTTTGGCTGTAAATGCTATATTCTGAGAAATCAAACTGATCAAAATGGAAAGTTTGATGCTAAAGCAGATGGAGGAATTTTTGTTGGATATGCTGTTGGTAAAGCATATAGAGTTTACAATCTAAGAACCAACATTGTTGTGTAATCTATACATGTTGTGTTTGATGATAAAAAGATTGAAGGACTAAAAGATGGAGATTACCATGAAAGCCTCAAATTCGATAATGTCGAGATGGTTAGTGATGAAAGTGATGATGAGAGTGATCAAGAAACAGTGTATAAGGATAATGTAGACAAGTCTACCACAAATGAAGCACAAAACTCAACATCCGTTGAGTTATATAATGCTTCATCCGTCATAAGGCAATCTGTGTTATCCGTCGGAAGACAACCTGCCTCATCCGTCGGAACTCAAAATCCACCATCCGTCGGGTTATCAAAAGGAGTAGGAAGTCAAGGCAGATCACCCATAGAAGTACCCCTTTCTCAAATCAAAGATCCACAAACTCAGGGGTAGTCTCTAGCAATCAAAACTCAATCACACATCAAGACAACATTGAGGTCTCTTCATCTAGAGCTAATCTACCTCGGCCAAGGAAATGGACAAAAGATCACCCCTTTGAACTGATTATTGGTGATGTTTCTTCTAGAGTTCAAACCAGGAGAGCAACTCAAGACGAATGTCTATACAGTAGCTTTCTTTCAAAGGAAGAACCAAAGAAGGTAGAAAAAGCCTTGTTAGATCCTGATTGGATTTTAGCTATGCAGGAGGAGCTAAACCAATTTGAAAGGAATAAAGTATGGAAGCTGGTACCCAAGCCTAAAGGAAAGAATCCAATAGACACCAAATGGGTATTCAGAAACAAGATGGATGAAAATGGCATAGTAGTAAGGAACAAAGCCAGATTGGTTGCCAAAGGCTATTACCAGCAAGAAGGAATAGATTTTGATGAAACTTTTGCTCCTGTTGCAAGACTTGAAGCCATCAGAATCTTCTTAGCCTATGCAGCCCATGCCAATTTCAAGGTCTATCAAATGGATGTCAAAAGCGCCTTTCTGAATGGAGATTTGGAGGAAGAAGTGTATGTTAGTCAACCTCCTGGCTTTGAAGATCCAAATTTTCCAGAGTATGTCTAATATCTACTGAAAGCACTTTATGGACTGAAGCAAGCACCTAGAGCCTGGTATGACACTTTATCAAAGTTCCTTTTGGAAAATCACTTCACAAGAGGTACTGTAGATAAAACTTTATTTTTCAGAAATGTTAATGGCTCTAGCATACTTGTTCAAATTTATGTAGATGATATTATCTTTGGCTCTACAGATGAGAAACTTTGTAAAAAGTTTGCCAAACTGATGCAAAGTAAGTATGAAATGAGTATGATGGGAGAACTAACTTACTTTCTTGGTTTAAAAGTTAAGCAAGTTAGTGATGGAATATTCATTAGTCAAACTAAATATATTTTTGATCTTTTAAAGAAGTTTGATCTAATGGATTGCACATCTGCAAAAACTCCCATGGCCACTGTAACTAAGCTTGAACTAAACACTACTGAAAAGTCTGTGGATATTTCAAGCTATAGAGGCATGGTTGGCTCACTTCTATACTTAACAGCTAGTAGGCCAGATATAATGTTTGCTACATGTTTATGTGCTAGATTTCAGGCCGATCCTAGAGAGTCTCACTTAATAGCTATTAAGAGAATTTTTAGATATCTCAAGGGAACACCAAAACTTGGCATTTGGTATCCTAGAGATTCTGGTTTTGATCTAACTGGTTATTCAGATGCAGACTATGCAGGTTGCAGAATTGACAGAAAAAGCACAACAAGAACTTGTCAATTTCTAGGAAACAAGCTTGTGTCCTGGTTCAGTAAAAAGCAAAATTCAGTTTCTACTTCTACAGCTGAAGCTGAATATATTGCTGCTGGTAGTTGCTATGCACAGATTTTATGGATGAAGAATCAATTGCTAAACTATGGTTTGCAAGTTGAAAGGATTCCTATTTTCTGTGATAACACAAGTGCAATTGCCATCACTGAAAATCCAGTGCAACATTCAAGGACAAAGCACATAGACATCAAGTACCATTTCATAAGGGAACATGTAATGAATGGTACTGTAGAGTTACATTTTGTTCCAAGTGAGAAGCAACTTCCAGATATTTTTACCAAGCCACTGGATGAATCCACCTTTTCTAGGTTGGTAAGTGAGTTAGGTATGCTTAATTACTCTTGAATTTATCTGAATTATTTTGCTAGTTGAAAAGTAGCCAGAAATTTAGCTGATTTTTAGTCTTGGATGAAATTTTGGCTAAGTCAAAATTTGCATCTCGACGGATGACCATTATCCATCGGGTTGAGTCATCTGTCGATATACAAATTGTAAATAAAAATCAATTATTTTTCTGGAATCCTTTAAAAACTCGACGGATAACTGTCTATCCTCATCCGTCGAAGTGTCTAAATCTTAACCGTTAATTCCCTGAACATTATCCATCGAGTATATTTACAGTTTGTAAGCATTGCACGATGGATAATGGGTGGAATTTACAGTTTATTTTAAAACGGCTATTTTAGGCAATTTTTATTGGGTAATTTACTTTTCTTTATTATTTTTATCCGTTGTTTTGAGCAAAGT
Organism: Apium graveolens; assembly: GCF_009905375.1. NCBI lineage: Eukaryota > Viridiplantae > Streptophyta > Magnoliopsida > Apiales > Apiaceae > Apium > Apium graveolens. Next base: position 199,472,065 of record NC_133649.1, read on the forward strand.
ATAAAAGCTTATTTCATTCTAATCATTTTCTTTTATCATTCTCAAATTCAACTGTGTTTATTTCATTCTCTCTCAAGCAAAAATCCTCTTTCTCTTCAAGCTTTTCTTCTCTAACAATGGCACCCGTAGTAAAGATCATGTCACTGACTGGGTTCATCTATGAGAAGAACAACTTCACTGCCTTGGTCAATAAGAGTATTCAACAATCAGAAGACTATCACAAGATGATGGACTTCGTGAAGAACTGCAAGTTAAGTTTTGCCATGCTGGAATCACCCACAATTTATTGTGAAGTTGTTGAAGAGATGTGGACAACAACAATCTACAACTCTACTGACAAAACCATCACTCTGACCATCAAAGGTAATGAATTATATATCAATAGTGATGTGATAAAAGCATGTTTCAAGATTCCTGATGATAATGTAACTTCACCACACACTGACACTGATTTGATCAATATGTTTAATTCCATGCATTATGCACTTCCTACTAATAAGCTAAGTGAAATTAGAAGACTAGGTCTTAGGAAGGAATGGAGTTACTTGTGTGATGTTGTAACTAAAGTCTTTTCTGGAAAAATCAGTAATTTTGATTCTGTGAACATTTCCATGCTTAACATGCTATACATGCTAGTTACAGACAAATTTTACAATTTCAGTGACCTTATTATGTATGAGTTAGGTTTTAAACTAGGTGACTTAGCCAAAAGAGGAAAGAATGTTTACTATGCTAGATTTTTTATGCTTTTGGCTAACCATCTTTGTCAAGAGATTGTACTTGAGAACCCAAACAACAAATTGGCTTGTTGGGTTCAAGAGAGAAGAATCATTGCAGACTTGAACAGAGCCAACCATCACAAGGATGTGCCAATGTTCTATTTCCCTGTAATGCTGACACCTCAGGTAAGTGAGGTAAGTTCATCCATACCCTCAACTATTCCAATCTCCTCTATTTCTTTGACTTCAGGCATAGCTATGGCAACTATGACAATGACCAAACAGTTGCCTACCAAAGCTGCCAAATCAACTGTAATTTCCAAATCCAAATCAAAGAAAACCCCCTCTGGTATCTCTCAAAAGGTACCAGTTGAAAAATCTACCAAAGTCAAAGAGGGGAGTGTGAAGGAGGGTAAGATAGGTGAGTGAAGGGGTGAACATCAAAGAAACCCTAAGGATAAGGTTGGAGAGATGAGTGAACCCCAGCCCAGCCACACTGTAGTTTCCCAACAAACTGCAGTGCTTAAAAAGGACAAAAGCTCACTTCTAGCTGCATCCTCCCAAAAGGATGTGGCTATTGAACAAAGCTCTCATCCAAGAGCACAGGCCAAAAGGGTTAGGGACACAAACTCACCCCAAACTTACACTAGAAAGAAGAAATCCAAAACAATTGGGGATGCACAGGGCACACACTTAGTGCAAACTGGTGCTAAAGACACAGTCCCTGCACCTTCTCAAATTCAGTTTGATGTGGCTCCAGCAAATGTGGAGTCATAGCCAAAATCTCTCATTATAGAAGCCACTGAAACACCATACTCACCAACTAACTCACTGGAAGTGGACATGATAAACACTTCAATTCCTGATTCCCCCTCTTTAACTCTGTTGGGGAAGCCAAAATCTAGTGCAAGTGAGCATTATCTTTTAGATGATTTGTTGGCTCACTTGCCAATTCTTTCAGATTCTATTGTGACATCTGTGCCTCAAATAACTTCAATCAACACAGAGTCTACAATAGTTTCTCTTCCCACCTCATTCATTTCTACTCTCTCGATGGATATTGATCATCCGTCGAGTAGTGATTGTATCCCGACGGATAAGCTTAACAGCAGTTATCCGTCGGATAGTTTTACCACTCACCCGACGGATATCACTTATCCATCGAGTGTCTCTGCACAACTTCAAACTTCAATAATTTCAAGTGCAGAAGATTTAGTGTTAATACAATCACTCTTAGGACTGAGAGAGGAGAGTACATTGAGTGAGAGGCTGGGTTGCTCCCAGGCAAAAGGAGAGGAAAAGGGTGAATCTCAACAATTCATTTCTTCAGGATTGGCAAAAGTGAGTGAGAGGAGACCCACCTTAGTAGGTGAAGGTGAGGGTGTGAGGGTGGGGAGCCAGGGTGACACCCTGATGCAACAAAAGAGAGAATATGAGAGAAAGGCAGGTACAGGAGAAATAAGGATGGATCCAGCCATTGCTAGTGAGTCAATGATTGTGGATGATGCCGAAAAGGAAAGACAATTTCAGCAACATTACAAAGCTGTAATTGATAACATTTCCTTGGATGCTGATACTTTTACTCACCCTATTTCAGCCTATCAATTGTTGGCTGCTCAAGGCAATATGGAGGCAGAGCGGACTTTGAATTTAGTGCACACCACAGAATCTCTTCAAAGAGATAAAGCTGTTGTTAACAGGATGCCTTCTCAAGCTGGAGAGCCATCTGAAGAATTTGGAGTAAATTATGATGATGATGACTCTGGTTCTTTGGATGGAAGCATGAACTTAGGGGGAGCTGAAGGCCCAAGTTCAGCTTTAAGTTTACCTGAATGGGCTTGGGCAAAGGAATCTACACCAGGACAATTTGAGGTGTCCTTGGTCAAACAAGTAATAGCTATTCAACGGGCTCTTCAGGAAACTTCAGATGCTGGTACCAAGGCAGTTCTTCAAGCTCACCTAGACTCTTTACATCTCATGAAGATCCAACACTTAAGACAGAATATGAATGTGGATGAACTCAAAAGAGAAATAGCTGACTTGAAGACATACAATTCTGAGAAGCTGGATTCAATAATACCATATGGTACCATGCAAGATCTATTACTGAGATTAAGGAGAGAATCAGATTCTGACAAGAAGATAGCCAAGCTGGAGAACAGAGTTCAAGTTATTGAGAATTCAGTGGCTTTACTTCTTCAAAATCAACAGACTCAGAAAAATCTTCTTATGCAACTGGCTAAAGCACAAGGCCTAACTCCTCCACTTGATGATAACAAAAAGGGGGAGAGAGGATCAAGTAAGGGGGAGAAAGGACCAACTGAGGGGGAGACACTTCAAGTTCAAATCAGCAAAGTAATTGTACCTTCAATTACTATCTCCAAGCCACCAGTTGCAGATGGTATAGATCTAATCAATGCAGCAGTAAAAAATTTGAAAGATGCTGATAAAGGAAAGTTGACTTTGATCAACTGGAAAAAGATTGATGAGGAAATACAGAAAAAGTTTGAATTAGTCAAGGAACCAGTTCAGTCAGCCATCTATCACTCTCATGTCAAGCCAATCAGTGTGAATGAGATGAGCATGAACTATCTGGAGAAAGGACAATCTTCCTGCATCAAGACTACAAAGGCTGAAATAATTCTTAAACCAAGGGAAAATTATCCAAAGTCATCTTTGAAGAACCCTATGGATACTGTGTATGAGACACCCAAGCCTGATGAAAAGAAGCTTCTATCAAGATCTATTGTCTTCTACAAAGATCCAGCTGATTCAGCCTCAAGAAAGAGAATTGCAAAGATATTCAGAAATGGAAAGGAAATTTGTGTGGTAGCTGGACATCCACAATTTGCTCAAGCAAAGAAAGAAGAAAAAGCCATATTGAAGCAGGAAAAGAGGCAAGCTACTCTAGATGCAAAGAAGTCTAAACAAAAGAAAGAACAGTTTGCTATCTTGGCCAAGCTACAGGCTGTGAATTCTTCTCAACAAATTCCCTCTCAACCATCTCAAGCTGCTGAATCAAAGAAGAAGATTGAAGAACAGAAGATATCCCCAAGAAAGAAAGAACTGGCTAGAAGAACAAAAAGGAAACTGGATGTTGTTGACAAGGAATTGGAAGATCAATTTCCTGAGGAATCCACTCAAGCTAAAACTCAAGCATCAAAGCCCTCTGTGGTATTTGAAGACATAAGGGTGGTGGACCCCTACAGGAACATACATGGAGAGCCTATTGTGCCAAAGGATGAGCCAATAGAGTGGGATAAATTACCAATTCCTGATTTCAACTTTCCAATCCTTACCAAGACAAAAAGGACAAAATCAAGGGCAGTTAAGAAAGTGAAGCTGTCACCTCTCAAATCCAAGTTAGTAGTTAAAGCTCAACCCAAGGTCAACAGGGGAGACTACTTGTACTTGTGTGACATCAAAGAATTCTCAGATCTAAACCTTTATCTGGAGGAGCTGGATGAAGTAAGGGCAATTGATGCACACAGAAACCTACCTGAAAGGTTGGTGTTCAAGTACAAAGGAGGAAGGGAGATTTAGTGGCCTCTTCAAAGGATACTTCAAGAAAGCCAAGCTGTGTTGATCAAAGTCTATTCATCCTTCAAGAAAAACTTTGGGTTTAATGTAACTGCAAGAAGATTAGTATTGAAGAAGATTGAAGAGCTAAGGAGTGTTAGAGCCAAAGATGCACTCCCCAAGACTCTTATCATCCCATACACAGGGAGAAGAGTGCATCTAAGGCCCTACTGGCTGATGGAATTCATGGATGACAAGGGTGTGAGAAGATTCTTCAAACTAGAAGACCAATTGAGTATCTCTAGCAATGAGACTCTCTTGGAGATGCAAGAAATGCTAGATCTCTCAGAATCTGATGAACTAGAATTCCACAGGCAGCTCCAGAATCAAATTGAAGAAAACAACAGAAAGCTTGGAAGAAGATCCAGACCTTCAAGAAACTAGAAAAATCTGCTAAGGCTAGAGGAGCATCTTGAATTGACTGTGAGCCAAACCTTGTACATTTTGTTTATTTGAAGAACTTTCAGTTTTATCTACTTATCTTTAAAGATATTTATTTAGGATGTTTTGTTATCATCAAGTATCTCTTAATTTATGAATACAGTTCCAGTAGATATAAATTGGGGGAGATTGTTGTGAATATGTTGTGTACTTGATGAATACCTAAACAAAACATCTAAGTAGAATTTACTTAGTGAAATTATGTAGCACTCGATGGATAAGAATTATAGTCCCGACGGATGACTCATTATAGTCCCGACGGATGATTAACTAATTATCCATCGAGTGAGTAGCTTATGTAATAATAAGATTATAGCACAGTGATGTATGCACCTTTGTATAGAATCTGTAGTAGCATATAAATCATGTTGACTTTAACTAGATATGCAGAATAGGTTGATTAATTGTACATAAGCAATGTCTTGTAATTCTGTATAAGTGAAATGAAGTCAAGTGCCAAAAAGCTACCGACGGATGATTAACAAAGCCTTCGACGGATGATCAAATGACTATCAACGGATGTTTAACATAGCAGTCGACGGATGATCAATCAAGTCATCGATGGATGATCTGAAAGTCGACGGATGATCATATCAAGAATTCAAACATCAGTTGAACAGTGAAAGCTAACACACAGCCGTCGAGTTGGATACAAACACATTGTGGAAGCCCATTAACTGGGTAATAGAGGACGAAAAGCAGCAAAGATTAAGACTGTTACATTTTATATTTGTTTAGTCTGTTTGACTTTGTAATCTTGGTAATATATAAACCAAGAGAGTAGCAAATAGAAAAACAACTGATATAGCTGAGAAACACAAAAATAGAAAAATCTTTGTAAGCATAATCTTTTGCATTTCCTGTATTCTCAACAGTTCCATTTGTAAGCAGCTGTGAGCAATTCTGCACACAGAGTCCTCTCGATATATTATATATATCTCTAGTGGAATTTTTTAAATCCACTAGAAAGTTTTTAAAGACTCTTGTTTTTAATTACTTATGTTTTGATTCATTCAAGTTTATATTCAACATTGTGCTAATCAAAACAAATATATCTATAATCGAGTTGAACATTTTTATTTCAAGAAAAAGGTTCAAGAATTCCATTCAACCCCCCTTCTGTAATTCTTGCTATATTGTTAAGGGACTAACAGCTTCATCTTTTGACTTAGCTACAGTAGGATTTGTAGATCTCTTAGCCAAATCTTTCTTTCCTTTTACAACAAGTGCCTTTTGAGAGACACCTGAGGTGGCTTCTATTTCAGATTGTTCTGGTGGCTGAGTTTGTGTTTAGATTTGTGTTGGGTTGTTGTGCTGGGGTGAGCTACAGGGGGATTTCCAATGGTAATTTCCTGAAGCTTAGAACTCTGGATATTAAGCAAACCATAAGTCTCAGGAAGCCTTTCTAAAAGCAAGTTTCTAGCAACCAATGGTAACCTTAAAGTAAGTGTAATAAGATACCATGCTTCAAATATCGGTAGTCTTAATTATCAGAGTTTGAAAATTATCCTGATTTCATTCCAAATTCATTCACCAATCTTGTGAAAGTAGCATCACAGAGAGGCTTGGTGAATATATCTGCTACTTAATGATCTATTGGAACAAATACCAATTCCATTATACCAGCTTCCACATGTTCCCTTATGAAATGGTACCTGATGCTGATGTGTTTAGTCATTGAATGCTGCACTGGATTTCCTGTAATTGCAATAGCACTTTGATTATCACAATATATAGCAATAGCAGAATAACCTAACCCATAATCCAGTAACTGATTCTTCATCCATAAAATTTGAGCATAACAGCTTCCTGCATCAATATATTCTTCTTCTGCAGTTGATGTGGAAATTGACTTTTGTTTCTTGCTATACCAAGAAACCAATCTGCCGCCAAGAAATTGGCAGCTTTCAGAAGTATTTTTCCTGTCTATTTTGCATCATGCAAAATCAGCATCTGAATATCCAATTAGCTTAAAATCTGAATCTCTTGGATACCATAATCCCAGATTCATGGTGCCTTTGAGATACTTAAAAATTCTTTTCACAACTAATAGATGAGGTTCTCTAGGATCAACTTGGAACCTTGCACATAGACAGGTAGCATACATGATATCAGGTCTACTAGTAGTCAAATATAGGAGTGAGCCAACCATACCTCTGTAGTTAGTTATAATTACTGAAGGACCAGTATTTAAATCTAACTTGTTTGCAGTGCCCATGGGAGTTGATGTGGTTGAGCAGTCTTGCATTCCAAATCTTTTGAGTAAATTCCTGGTGTATTTGGATTGATTTATGAAGATCCCTTCATTAGTCTGTTTAACTTGTAACCCAAAAAAGTAACTTAATTCTCCCATCATACTCATTTGATACCTGGACTGCATTAGCTTTGCAAATCTCTTATAGAGTTCATTATTAATATATCCGAAAATGATATCATCAACATATATTTGTACTAATAACAAGTCCTTACCATGGTATTTATAAAAGAGGGTTTTGTCAATTGTACCTCTTGTGAAAATACTTTCTAGCAGAAATAGAGCAAGTGTTTCATACCAGGCCCTTGGAGCTTGCTTCAGTCCATAGAGTGCTTAATCCAGTAAGTAGACATGATCTGGATACTTTGGATCAATGAACCCTGGAGGCTGTTCAACATAAACTTCCTCTTCAAGTTCTCCATTTAGAAATGCACTATTTATATCCATTCGGAACACCTTAAAATTTTATGAGTAGCATAGGCTAGAAAGATTCTAATTGCCTCAAGCCTTGCAACTGGAGCAAATATTTCATCATAATCAATGCCTTCTTATTGTGAATAGCCCTTTGCAACCAGACTTGCTTTATTCCTTGTAAAAATGCCCTCACTATAAGTTTTGTTTATGAACACCCACTTTGTGACAACTACAGATCTGTTCTTTGGTCTTAGCACAAGAGTCTAGACTTTGTTCCTTTCAAATTCATTAAGCTCCTCTTGCATTGTCGTGACCCAGTTAGCATCATGCAGAACTTCTTTAACCTTCTAGGGTTCAGTTTGAGATAGAAAAGAATGGTAGAGATATTCATTTTGAGTGGCTTTTCTTGTTCTTATACCACAGTCAGGGTTTCCAATGAGTAAGTTAGGTGTGTGACTTTCTTTAAATCGATTGTATTAGTTAAGGTCCGGGCTCTATGCTTGGCCACTATGTTGAGGAAATATTGGTCCTACCAAATGGTAGTTTGAACGCCCCTTATGTTGCTGGCAGTCTTAGTATTCGTTCTTCAATCATTGACAGAGAAAGGGCAATTGATCAAGAAAATAAGACTAGTGGGGCATCTTCCTTTTCATAGTAAGCAACTCTCTTTAGAAAGCTCTTTCTTTATCGAAGTAAAGAGGAACTAAGGAGTAACGCTTTTTTTGTTCATTCCAAGGAATCCCTTTAGCATGCCGTCGATTAGCTAGAGCTTTCTTTTGAGCCTATAGTGGTAATTTACAAGGTCGAATATGGGGGTCTTTATGGCGCCCTAAAATCCGGGGTCAGGGATCTAGGAGGCCACGCCATCTTGAATTTTGTATAAAACTTATCTCGTACCACAATATATAAATACTCACACCTTTACGACCCCACACTTATCTACACACATAGACTTACAGGTTATTGTCTTGGAAATGAACCATTCATTACTAGGTTATATCAATCCACAAGTGATAATTATTACAATCCCAAAAGTGATTAAGTCTTATCGCGGAAATAACCTTTACATAAGGTTAGACCGTTAGCCAAATATACGTTTCTTATTTATTATTTTACATAAGTCATACTTGTAAATAAGTCGGACTAAAAATAACTAAAAGCCAATCCAGCTTATTCGGTCTACCTGAGGTATAGCACCAAACATCTTACGGAATAGCTGGTTATTTCCTACCCGTTTCCTGGCTGTGAGTTTCATGATAGGCATCTTGATTCACTGTTGTCTTGTGTCAATTTAAGAAAACAAGTGTGAGCTATAATGCCTAGCATAATAATGTACAGTATGAAATGACTATATGATAAACTCAGGTATAATTCCATATACGATAAATATGTTTATTCAAAAATAGTTTTTCTCGATGATACACACCTTTCAAAAGCAATTCTTTTATGGACTTATTATCGTGCGAATACCTTAATGGTAAACCGAACACCTAGGCTTGGGTTACGGTATTGCATCACAATTCCAATTGGAAGAATTTAAGACATTCACTAGAGCCACCGCATACGATGATCAGTCGTACTACGGAAATAGTAACCTTTTCTACTAGTAGAAGGACGACACCTTCATATCCCAGTTATCATCCTTTCCGTATACGGGCTATGTGTCCCATTTCGGGTATACACACACTTCGCAGGTCCTTAGGTACATATGATATTGTCTCCCATGGTACTGGAAGTCTCCCCAATACACAAAGTATTGGATCTCTACCCTTCCCTTGTCTTTTAATAAATCCTATCATATCCCAAGAACTCGAACTCCTCGAGTTCCCAAAGCATTAAGCTTATTGATAGGCACAATTCATGTTGCTAGTATATATATTTATATGTACTTCCGAGAATTTTCGGGGGAAGTACTAAGATAATGTGAGTTGACTGTTGTCAACTAGAAAAATAAATGAGGGCGAGTTTCTTTCGAAACTATATTCAAAATATTTAAAATATATCGAGATAATATTCTTCGACGATCTGAAAATATTTGAATGACTTTCTGAAATTCAAAAAATATTTTAAATTAGGTTTTATGATTTTTAAATCATATTAAATTATTTACAAATATTAATAATTAAATAATCATTATTAAATAATTAAACCTCGAATAATTATATTTTAAAAGAATATTTGAAATAATATTTCTCAACTAGTTTATGTTTAAATAATTAAAGTAATCCTTAATAATATACTTAATCGATTTTGAAATAAATAATTATTGGAAAATTATTCTTCTATTTTAAATGAATAACTGAAATAATATTCATTATTCGAATATTAAAATATAGTTGAGGGAATACGATCTTTGGAAATCGTTTTAACTAAATTCGAGGTATTTTAATATTTCGCAAGTGAACATCAAGTCCATTGAAATAAAACAAGTACGGACTTTAATCGTCCAAAACATCTCCGGAATGACTCCCGTGTTTTCGTTTTAAAACTCCGACCAACTCTCGGTCTTATAATCATACATCACGCTCATGGTGGCGTTAAAATATTCTACCACATATATACATCGTAACACAATCGCTATTTACGCGAAAACTCAAATACTTAGTATCATGACAAGCATGGCATTTATGAAAAAGATAGTAAAACAATCCTTTCACAACACAAAAATATATGGAGTTGGGTTCGTAAACTTGTCTGGGTACTTTGAGGTGGGGGATGCTCTTGGGTCCTCTTGGAAATCTATAATCATAAACATATATCGTTTCGTTAGATCCCGTTCTTATTTATGGTGAGTCGTACATACACGCTAGTTATTAATCATTCTCGCAACTCATTTTACTCTTATTATTCCTTTAAGTACTCATTAATTTCACGGTCGCTTTCTTTTCGAAATCTTTTATGTCCGTTTACATTTACATCGTCGGCTCTGCTTATGATTTCTAATGGTTTTCTAATCGCGCGGTCTCGGTTCTGATATTTTTATAAAATTGAAAAATCCTTATTTTCACTTGAAATTTTTATAGCAGTTAATGAACTCTATTTATTACTCTGTAAAAATTTCATGATCTTAAGTCAACCATTTCTATTCCCAAAGTTCGTAATTCGTAGCAGTTTTGTCGCATAAATCACTTTTACTAAAACAGTCATAACTTTTGATCCGTAAATCGGAATCAAGCGCTTCAAGCACCTAAACGATCCTCATAACATAGTCTACCATATTAAAGTGTTAATTTTAAATAAACTACAGTTTATAAATTCGGGAACTTCTGCAGAAACTTTACGTTGAGTTTTGTTCATTTTAGCGAGGTTACGATTATGATCCGAGTTTTGTTTACGTCTTAAATCATTATACCACCCTTAAAAACCATCAAATAATCATCCCAAAACTAACTCCTCTCATGAAAATCATGTTCTTGAGGAAAAAATCATCAACCTTAAAACTAATTAACTAAACATCAAGATTACCATAAATCAACTACTAAAACTAAGTTTATAATTAGGATTTCAAAGGTTCTTGAAACTTAAACCTTAAATAAAGATTGCTCAAAGATTTATACCTTTATTGAAATCTTGAGATGTGTTCTTGATGATGGTGGAGTCTTGGGGATGCTTGGTTGGGTGTATGGAACCTAAATCAACCATTAAGATCAAGAAACCAAAGAAAAGTTACTATTCATACTATTCATTATCACTTTTCTTGAATTTATTTCACCCATAAAACCTTAACAAAATGAGCTCAAAAATTTATCTTACCTTAGTTTAGGATGTATGAAGCTTGGAAATTAATGGTGGAATTTTTCCATGGCTAGAAGTGGGGGTTTTTGAAATTGATTTCTTGGCTTTTCTTGATGAAGCCGAATGGAGAAGAACGGGGAGAGAGAGAGAGAGAGAGTTATGTTGCTTCTTAAATACTTCTCTTGGAAGATTTTGGAGATATGATTTAGTATATAACCTAGTACTAGTAAATCTATGCATATCTTAGCTAGCTTCCTAGGTTTGCAAGCTAATCTATCTAGTTTAGATGTTAGGTTTACTATTACTAGCTAGTAGGTTATCATGCCATCTAGTTTAGGTTACTATTTGGTAATAAATTATCGTAATCAGTTCACGGTGTAAATCCTTTCTTATACGTTCTTTATATTTTGAAGTATCGTTCTTGGATTTGAATTTTTAGAATTTTAAATTTGTAATTATATTGTGATTCCTGTAATCCTTGATGGTTCATAGATACGGTCATTTTTCAAAGTTCGTTTTCTTCGAAAACTAATATCATTTACATATACTCATTTGGTACGTATAATCATGTTATCGACTCCGAAACTCGATTTCTCATGCACAACATAGTGTGGGATAAAAAGTTATCCCGATTTGTCAGGGTTAATATTCATTAAGTTTTTTACAAAGTCTTAAAATTCGAGTTATTAAAGTCTCACAACCTTTGAGAAAGGCCTCTCTTATTGGCATATAAACAGAATTCAAAATAAATGCAATTAGAATAAGAAGACCATTTCCTTGCAGATGGAAGTTGACTCCTTGAAGATGAACCTCCCTCTTGATCCATGAATTCTTTGTTATTTCTTTGACTAGTACCACTATTGTTTCCTGATGCTCCCCTTGAATCAATGTTCCCATTGTTATCAGCATTTGACTCATCAGAGTTTGAGGAATATGAGTCTGGTGATTCTTTCTACTGATATTTCTTGAGTTGAATCGCTTGTAGTAGTCTCTGAATTTGAATCATGTTGCTCCCCCTCAACATATGCTTCAGTGTTAGAAGAATTTTTACTGTTATATGGAACATCAGAGCTTTGAGTAATATCAGAATTTACTATATCAGGATCAGGATTTAAAAGTTCAGCATAAGGTACTTCATTTTCAAATCTCAATTTGTCATGGTCTCTTAGATATATTTGTGATGTCATGTCTAATAATGATCTGTGTTTAGTTTTCAGATCTTAACTAACAGGACACATCAAGACTTAACTAGAAATCAGTACTTATACTGAAGTCAGAACTTAAGATATCAGAACTTAAGTTATCAGAATTTAAGTTATCAGAAGATAATTATCAGGAGATAATATAAGGACTTAAGAAGACGTTCAGATAAGGAAGGCAGCTGATTGAAGGAAAGAATATCAAGACAAACACAATAAGAGATATGCATGAAGAAGAATTCTATGAAGAATAGAATACTTGGAAGAAAAGATAACTAGTTGATATATTTTAGGATGCAGACTTATGTTCGATATCAATTAGAAGTTTATCTTGTAACTGTGTGTCTATTATATAAACACAGCATAGGGTTTACACTATAAGTGTTATCTTAATCGAGAATATTATTCATTGTAACCCTAGAAGCTCTCGTGATATTTGTTCATCACTGAGAGAGAATGGTTCCATTGTAATACTGTTTTATTAATAAGATTATTATGTGTTTCATACTTGTGTTCTTAATTCGATTTGATTGTAGTATACACTGTATTCAACCCCCTTCTACAGTGTGTGTGACCTAACAAGTGGTATCAGAGCAGTCTATTAACACATATACAGTAAAGATCCAAAACAATCATGTCTGAAGAAGAGAAAACTCCAACCAAGCCCACCAAAACTGAAGAAACTCCAAAGACTCAAATCCATAATCGATATGAGACTATTAGGGTTCCCATACTGAAACCTTCTGAGTATCCCATATGGAAAGTAAGGATGACTATATTTCTGGAAGCTACAGATCCAGAATACCTTGACAGAATTAATGAAGGACCACATAAGCCAACCAAGCTCTCTGTTGTAGTTGCAGATTAGCCAGCACAGACTGTACCAAAGGAGAAAAGTGAATATACAGCTGAAGATATCTCATCTATTTCCAAGGATGCAAAGGTAAGGCATTTGTTGTATAGTGCCATTGATAATGTCATGTCAAACAGGGTAATTAACTGCAAGACTGCAAAGGAGATATGGGATGCCTTGGAGACAAGATGCCAGGGAACTGATTCAATTAAGAAGAACATGAGGACTATACTCACTCAAGAGTATGAGTACTTTGACTCAAAACCTGATGAGTCATTAACTGGTTTATATGACAGATTTGTCAAACTCTTGAATGATCTGTCACTGGTGGATAAGGAATATGATCTTGAAGATACTAATCTTAAATTCCTTTTAGCTCTTCCTTAAAGGTGGGATTTGAAGGCAACTTCTATAAGAGATAACTATGCTCTTGATGAAACTAGTCTTGATGAAATTTATGGTATGCTCAAAACTCATGAACTTGAGATGGATCAAAGAAGCAAGAGGCATGGAAGAAAGTCAAGAACAGTTGCTCTTAAGGCTTAGGAGGAATCCCCCAAAGTGGCTGTCTCAAAGAAAGGCAAAGGAAAGGCTCTCATTACAAAGTCTGATACTGAGTCATCAAGTTCTTATAGTGATGAGGATTCAGAAACTGAAAGTCTCTCTGAGATGGATGCTGATGAAGAGATGATGAAATTGTGTGCTCTTATGGTGAAGGGTATCACAAAGATAGCTTACAGGAAATTCATAAGGGGAAAGAAGTTTTCCAGGAAAAGTGGAAGTTCTGATAAGAAGGGATTCATAAAATCTGAAGGCAAAGCAGGAAAGTCTGACAGAGGAGATTACTAAAATGTTAAATGCTACAATTGTGGTGAGAAAGGCCACATATCTCCTGATTGCAAGAAAGGAAAAAGTGACAAAGGCAAGGCACTTGTCACAAAGAAGAAAATCTGGACAGACACTTCAGATTCTGATAATGAGGTGCACTATGCCTTGATGGCAAATACTGATAGCAGTTCTGATGCTGCTGAGTTAAAGGTACCTCAAACAACTTATACTTTTCATATGGATGATATTCCTGAGTTTAGATCTTATCTTAAAACCATATTCATTAGTTATAGAGATCAGACTTTAACTTGTGATAGGTTAACTTCTGAAAATCTGGCTTTTAAGAAAAGGAATGACTATTTAGAAAAAGAGTTAGTTATGTACCATCAAACTCAGAAAGAAAGAGATGATGCTTTTTATGTAGAGATGAAGTGTTAAAATTGAATCAATCTCTAAAAACTGAGTTAGAAAAAGAAAGAGAGATTATCAGGACTTGGACTAACTCTGGCAGAATAACTCAGAATTTGTTAAGTAGTGGAAACTGGAAAGAGGGCTTAGGTTATGGAGATGATAAAAGTGAAACAGGAACTGAACAAATTAAGCCAATTATTGTTAAACACACTACTAATCCAAAGTTAAATCCTGTTAAGTTTGTAGCTAAATCTGTAAAGTCTGATTCTGAAAAGATGAAAGATACTGAGACAGAAGTTAAGACAGAGTCAACTTCTGACAAATGGAAACAGGATAGACAATTGAAGTTAACACAGGCTTAATGACAAAGAGGCAGCTTAAGTATAAACTAAAAGAGATTAAGAATGTAAACAAGGTAAAGCCACCTAGGAAAAATAGGAATGGAAAGGAAAGGAAGGTGTGAATAAAAACAATAATTATATGCCTATTCCTAATGCTCCTAGAAAGAAATGCTATAAGTGTGAAAATTCTAACCATCTGGCTTCTTTTTGCAGGAAGAATAAGAATATAAACTCCTTACCTTCTAAGTCAGGAGTTAAGAGTCAGTCTGTTAGGTTTAAGCCACAAAATCCTTGTTTTCATTATGGTAGTTTATGGCATTCCATTTATACTTGTAAGGAATATCATAGTTTATACTATGACTATTATCAAATAAAACCTTTAAAGAAAGTTAGCATTATTCCTTCTAGTGTAAGTTCTGCTACAAAGTATGATACTGTAAATTCTGATAAAAAAAATGTTAACATAAACTATGATGTTAAATCCGTTGCAAATGTTAACAAACTTAATAAGGCCAAAGGATCCAAGCAAGTCTGGGTCCTTAAAACTAATCATTAGTGGTCTTTGTGATTGCAGGCAACAGGAAAAACATCCTAGTTCTAGCCAGTGGATGTTCAGGACATATGACTGGAAATAAAGCCCTACTATCAGACTTTGTGGAGAAAGCTGGCCCAGGAGTTTCTTATGGAGATGGCAACATGGGAAAAATTCTGGAATATGACAATATCAATCTTGGGAATGTCGTCATTGAAAAAGTAGCTCTAGTCTCAGGACTTAAAACAATCTGCTGAGTGTTAGTTAAATCTGTGACAGAGGTTATCATGTGAATTTCTTTGAAGAACACTGTGAAGTTGTAAGCAAATCTACAGGCAAAGTTGTTCTAAAGGGATACAGGCATGGTAACATTTATGAAGCCAAGCTTTCAACAAGTTCTGATGGTTCTGCAATATGTCTGTTAAGTAGAGCATCAATTGAAGAAAGCTGGGATTGGCACAAGAAACTCACTCATTTAAATTTCATCTATATAAATGAACTAGTCAAGAAAGATCTTGTGAGAGGACTGCCAAAATCAGTATTTGCTCCTGATGGCCTTTGTGATTCATGTCAAAAGGAAAAACAAAGAAAATCTTGATTCAAGAGCAAGACTGAATCTTCAATTCTTGAGCCTTATCACCTACTACATGCTGATCTATTTGGTCCAGTGAATGTCATATCTATTGCAAAGAAGAAATATGTTATGGTCATAGTAGATGAGTTTACCAGATACACATGGCTGTATTTCTTGCACATAAAAAGTGAAACTGCATTTATCTTGATTGATCATATCAAACAACTGGATAAATTGGTTAAAGACTCTGTGAAAATCATAAGAAGTGATAATGGCACTGAGTTCAAGAATATGATTATGGAAGAGTTCTACAAAGACCATGGAATAAAGCAGGAATTTTCTGCTCCTAGAACTCCACAGCAAAATGGAGTTGTTGAAAGAAAGAATAGAATTCTTATTGAAGCTGCACGGACTATGCTTAATGAAGCAAAGTTACCAACCTACTTTTGGGTTGAAGCTATGCAGACTGCTTGTTTTACTCAGAATGCAACACTTATTAACAAGAATGGAAAGACACCATATGAGATGGTGAAGAAAAAGAAGCCAAATCTGAAGTACTTTCATGTATTTGGATGCAAGTGTTTTGTTCTTAAGACTCATCCTGAACAGCTATCCAAATTTGATCTAAAAGCTGATGAAGGAATTTTTGTTGGATATCCACTTTTCACAAAAGCCTTCAGAGTCTACAATTTAAGAACAAGGGTTGCCATGGAATCTATCAATGTCTCTTTTGATGATAAGAAGATTACCGGACTTGAAGATTTCAATGATCATGATCAGCTGAGATTTGAGAATGAAGCTTTAAATTCTGATTCGGTAAATTCTGATAGTCTAAATCCTGATACTGCAAACTCTGATGGGTTAAACTCTGATGTTATTGAAACTATGGTGACTACGATAAAGGAAAATGCACCTGTGCGGGGGGAGCATATTGAAGATCCAACCACATCTCAAGAAGCATCAGAACCTAGAACAGGCTCTTCAAGTTCTGATTTATCAAGTTCTGATGGGACAAGTTCTGATAATTCTGGAAACTCAAATTCTAATTCATCAAGTTCTGATGGGCCAAGTTCTGATAATTCTGGAAACTCAAATTCTGAAGGATCCAACTCAGAGAGCATAATTTCAGGGGGAGCATCAGAAAATGTTGATGGAGACAGCATGGAATATGGGGGAGCATCCAGTTCTAGAGATAACCTTCCATTTGCAAGGAAGTGGACTAAAACACATACACCTGACTTGATAATTGGAGATCCTGAAGCAGGTATTAGAACTAGAACAGCAACATTAAATGAATGTCTCTATCATTCTTTTCTTTCTCAAGCTAAACCAAAGAAAGTGGAAGAAGCTCTTCAAGATACCGATTGGGTGCAAGCAATGCAGGAAGAGTTAAATGAATTTGAAAGAAATAAAGTCTGGACCCTAGTGCCAATTTCAAAGAACAGATCAGTTTCTGGTACAAAATGGGTGTTCAGAAACAAAACTGATAGTGATGGCATAATTACAAGGAATAAAGCAAGGCTGGTTGTAAAAGGATATTCTCAACAGGAGGGAATTGATTATGATGAAACATTTGCACCAGTTGCTAGATTGGAAGCCATAAGGATATTTTTGGCTTATGTTGCTCACTAAAAGTTTACATTCTTTCAAATGGATGTAAAAAGTGCTTTTCTTAATGGAGAATTGGAAGAAGAAATTTATGTTGAACAACCTCCAGGTTTTGTAGATTCAAAATTTCCTCATCATGTCTACAGACTTGATAAAACACTTTATGGCCTTAAGCAAGCTCCAAGAGCATGGTATGAGACATTAGCTCAGTTTCTTCTGGAACGTGGATTTAACAGAGGGACTATTGATAAAACTTTATTCTATCTCAACCATGGAAAGGACTTACTTTTGGTGCAGATATATGTTGATGATATCATTTTTGGTTCTACAAATGACAGACTTTGTAAAAGCTTTGCCAAGCTAATGCAGTCAAGATATCAAATGAGTATGATGGGAGAACTTGGCTATTTTATGGGCCTTCAAGTCAAGCAGAATGAAGAAGGAACTTTTATTTGTCAATATAAGTACACCAGAAATTTATTGAAGAAATTTGGAATGCAAGACTGTTCAAGTGCATCCACTCCTATGGCCACTGCAACAAAAATGGATAAGGATACTGGTACATCAGTAGATATTACTGATTACAAAGGTATGATTGGCTCATTACTCTAACTACAAGTAGACCTGATATCATGTATGCTACATGTCTTTGTGCAAGATTTGAAGCAGATCCAAGAGAATCTCACTTAACAGCTGTGAAAAGAATTTTCAAGTACCTTAAGGGTGCAGCTGATCTGGAATTGTGGTATCCTAGGGAATCAAACTTTAAGCTAATAGGTTACTCAGATGCAGATTTTGCAGGGTGCAAAATTGATTGGAAAAGCACAAGTGGAACCTGCCAATTTCTTGGAGGTGGATTAGTTTCTTGGTTTAGCAAGAAATAAAAGTCAATTTCCACATCAACTACAGAGGCAGAGTACATTGCTGCAGGAAGCTGTTGTGCACAGATTCTTTGGATGAAGAATCAGTTACTGGATTATGGGTTAGAATTTTCTAAAATCCCTATTTACTGTGATAATCAAAGTGCTATTGCTATGACAGGTAATCCAGTTCAACACTCTATGACAAAGCACATCAGCATAAGGTACCACTTCATAAGGGAACATGTGATGGAAGGTACAGTGGAATTGCATTTTGTTCCAACAGATCAACAACTAGCAGATATCTTCACAAAACCGCTATGTGAAGCTACTTTTATAAGATTGGTAAATAAACTTGGAATGGTTTCAGGTTCTTTCTCTAAATCTGTTTAGTTTATGTTCTGATACATCAGACTTTATGATCAGTATTTACAAATATTACTCTCTTTATGTAATATGTGCTTAAATTGAAATTTACTTAAGTACTGATTGTTGTCTGATGTCAATTTCTAAACTCTGATAGTGATATGAATGTTTCTGTGACTATTCAATCCAATGAGGATAACTGTTCTAGATGCTGACCTATTAGTCTCTAATATACTAAAGATCCCATGTTTGAAGTAATTATTTATGTGGAAATCTTTTAACACGAGCAAATTCTGATATTGAGTTTAGTTAGGTTTACTTTGTGTATCTTATTACTAAGTCACAAACTAAAATAATGCTTCTTATCTGTTAAGTTCTGATGTTTGTAAATCTTATGGATGTACTAAGTGCTGATAAGCCTCACTTATCAAAAGAAAAAAGAAAAAGAAAAGAAATAAATATCAGGTACTCCTTTGAGATCTAGAGAAAAATATATGTGGAAGGGAAGACCCAAGTGCATTACTGGTATTAAGTAATATGCATTAGAAAAGCAAAATAAAATTTTCTTGGTGACATTTCACATTCTCTGATTACTGGAGAAATAATCTGATAATAGCATAAATTCTGATAAGCAGTCGTGACTCACTTACACTGAGAAGCCACTGTAAAAAGGAATTTCAAAAGATTCATAAAATGAGCATAAAATAGTTGAGGTGGACTCATGCATGAACTCATTCTATAGTAGACTTCAGACTAATGACAGATTTTGAGCAAAGTTCTTAGTTATACCTTATTTCTAAGATGTACTGAAGTGAATCAGACTTTACTCTTTTTTTGATATTTAGCTTAAAGCACACACTTACACTCCATATGAATGATGAAAATTACTGTGGTGATCAATGTTGTTTTAGATGAACAGTTTAAGTGTCAGTTGCATAAATTCTGAGGACAAGTTCTGATAAAAATTTTGATGATTAAGTTCTGCTGAAACCATATCAGTATTTGTGTGAAGAATTACATAAATTAACATTCACTTTTTGAGTAAAGAAGCCATATTCTGATGACTTTTAAGTTCTAATAAAAATCAAGTTCTGATGCTTACATGGAAGTATTTATTTACTTGATTTATTTTTGGTCACTCCTTGATCGGTTATATTTTATCAGAATATTGGTTTATATGAGATAAATCAGTCATAATCATTATGGGTTAATGGTTAACGTGTATGTCTTGAAAACCTACATGTGCACAGTAATTGTTCATTATTTCTCGTGCCCATTAACTCTGGCTTTAGATCATTTACTGACTGTTAATATTACACATTGGTCTAGGGAGACGAGGTATCATAATTTTTTTTCTTACTCCTCGCGTCTCTTGGTATTCTATTGGCTATTTAAACCAACTATTCATTCCAGCCAATACATCTTCCATTTTCTCACAAACTCACTCTTTTTACATGCTCATCAAAAACATGGTTCATTTCAACTTGCTCCTGAACTATGATACTTTCAATATCGAGTTGAGCTGTGATGATTGGCGACAGGAGTGGCATGTAACTGTCATTCCTGAAAAGATCTGGGACTCAGTTCCACAAGAGGTTCACACAAACCTCTTATTCTTTTATATGGACTATCATCTCCATTGTGAACGTCTGGAAGAGGAAAGGAGAGAAGCTCTCCGTCGGCAAGAACGGATCATTTGTCTTGCAGTGCTCTTCGTCAACAGCAGAAGAAGCTAGTCGTTAGGTCTTCTTATACTAGGACTAAGGCTATTGCTGTTAAGAATTCTAAGAATAGGACTATCTTGTAATTTTTGCATGTAATTGATAAATTTCATGAAATGTACTCATCTGATATATTAATGAAATTTCCTTTAAAATTGCAAGATTTGGTCTTTGGTTCTCAAATTATGTGATTGTGCATGTTTTAATTGCAATTTGTTAATTTTTACTTCATCGTTTTTAAACTTTATCCTGTGATGAATGTTTTGATTTAATAATGGTCAATAATAAATTTTGATAATTTGAGGAAACAATTGAGGTACAGGTTCAACCATCAGAACCTGTTGCTAAAGTAGCTGAGAAGGTCTCTTCTCAGAAAGTTCAAGAAACTGGGAGTTCTAGGCCACTCAAAAGGCTTGGAAAGATAAATTCTGATGATAAAGCTCCCAAAGTGTCTCCACCCTTGAAGAAAGTGAAGAAACAAAGAGCTAACAGGGACACAGTTGAGTCAGATTCAGAGGATGTGGAAGCAGCAGCTAAGGAAGGGGATCAGGAATCTCTGATCTCAAAGGAGCCAATTGTGATTGAATCCCTTCCTTCTACACAACCAGAATTTGTTGAAGCCACTGAATCTACACCTCCATTGTCACCAATTCAAGCTGGAGAAACTGCTCAAGACAGAGTGTATACACCTCCTATGTCTCCTATCATTGATCAAGTACATGCTGAAACTACATGTACAAGTAATGAAATAGACATTCATAACTTGAATGTGCCTGAGGTTCTGTACTTGGAAGCTCCACCTACCACTCAACAAACTCCACCAACAACACCAATTTTAGATTCTAATCTCAATGCAGATATTCCAACAACACCTCTTCTGAATCTAGATGATGAAGCTCAGATTTTAGGTGAGCATCAGAATTTGGATGTTGATCAGAACTTAGAGGATGATTTTGAGACCTCTATAGCCTCACATACTATCATTTTATCAAATGGAAGCTGATTCTGAAGGCTCTATAAGTTCTGATGCTGCAAATATTGATACTACTGGTGAAGCTGCTACAAATGCAAATGCTGATGCAGCTAGTCCTTCAGGACATGCACCTCAACAAGTTCTAGGCAAAGCTGATTTAATCAAGAACTATGTTAGAGATGATGCACAAGTACCTTGGAGTGAAACTCCAAGAAGAAAAGAGTGGACCAAGGAATGGAACAAAGTTGATTTTGTTCCTACTGAAAAAATTCTTGCTGAGCACAGCTCAGAGTTACTGCATTGAGTACAAAGCACCTTCAAGGTCAACACTCAATAACTCAAGCCAAGGTGAACAAAATTCAAGAAACTCTGATTTAGCAAGACATGAGTGTCAAATTGGAAAAGAATAGGTTTTTTAAGCCAGCCTTTGACCGTATTGGTTATATAGAAAAAACTCAAGAGAAGCAACAAGCTCAAATATCTAATATTTTGAAGAATCACGCTGCTCAAACAAGATCAACTCAATGAAATCCAAAACTCTGTGGAATTGCTTGTCTCTCTCCTTCTACCTGATGATGCCAAAAAGGGGGAGAAAGTGATTAAGTCCAAATGCAAATCTGATCAACCACTGAAGGGTAAGGATGATGATAATGAAGATTAGGGAAACTCGAAAAGGGATAGAGGTCATGGTCAAGGCAAAGGTTTTTCATCCAGGAAAGCAGGAACTTCTACACAGAGATCAAGTTCTGATGCTGATAGAAGAAAAAGTTCTGATAAGCAAGTTATGACTAAGCCTGATGTTCTGATACAGGGTGAGAGTCAAGAATCACAGAAGTTTATGCAGACACTGAAGCTTAAGGGAAAGGAAACATCAATCTACTATCAAGACCCCAAGTTACAGAAGCTGGAAGAAGAAATTTCAAAAAGACTATTTCTCAAAGATAATCGAGGAATGGACTTTCAAAGTCTGAAGAAAGAAGAAGCCAGACTTAAAGCAGAAAATGATAAATCCAAGTCTAAAGCTTCTATTACTGCAAAGAAACCTCTAAAGCCTAAGGGCATTGTGATTAAAGAGAAGACAAACTCTGAGGCAACCAAATCTGAATCCAAAGCCAAATCACAAATAGAGGTAGATCCAAGATCCAAGGGTAAAGAAAAAATTTATGAACCTGTAAAGGTTTATATGCCGATCATGGATCTGGAAGCAAAATCTGATGAAGATACTGGTCTGTTTTTGAAGAAAAAGAATATTCAAACAACCTCTGACAGAGCTCATGTTGTTCAAGATCAGGACTTAGTAAATTCTGATATGACAATGAAGCAAGCAACCTCTGACAGAGCTCAAGTTGGCTTGATATCAAAAGATAAAGGAAAGGAAACCTCTGACATTGCTCATGTTAAACCTTCAAAAATTCTACTACCTGTGTTTACTAAAGCTCAACAATCTACTCAACTTTTGAAGACTACATCAAGTGGTTTTGAAGCAAGAGTTATTGGAGGGAAGGAAGCTAGAGACAAATCAGGATTGGGTAGTTCTAAAGAAAAGAGAGTAAATAATACTACCTCTGATCCAACTTCTTTGTGTCAACCAGGAGTAGGAACAACTTCTGAAAGATTGAATCAACTGGAGTTTGTACAAATGGTATACCACTCTGTGTTAAAAGAAGATATCATGTTATATTTTATGACAGATGGGAGGGTATTCCAGATTAGAAAGAATATTATTCGTTTGAAGTACTTTGAAGAATTGCAACATGTGTTATTTCTACTTCAAGTGAAAAACAGATCAACAGATGGTGCTGCCAGTTACTTAAAATCTGATATTCAAAGGCAGAAGAAACTTTACTCTATAAAGTCTGACAGGCCATACTATCCTAAGTATAGAGCTCACAATGATGATATAGTTGAGATGAAGCCTAATACCGCCAAAATAATCACTACATTTCTTGGTATTAAAGGACTTGAATTCAATCTAGAGTCTGATAAAGCATATGTCATCAGACTGGATCAGGATATAAGAAAAGCAAAAATAAATGATCTCAGGGCTGCTATCTTTCAAACAGGTGAAGATACAGTTGAACTTAAAGATGCAAAAAGGAGGATGCAGAATGAACTTGAATATGCTGAGAGAAGTCTGTTGAAGAACTATCTCAGAACAACTCCTGACATTAAAGAGATTACACACTGAAGCCAAGTCAAGAACTATAGTTGATAAATTTTGAAGGATATACAGGCTAAAGCTGATATCAGACTTTAAGGATAGTAAAAGATATAAAGACTGTGAGTTGTAGTTACTTAGTCAAATTCTTATATGCATTTGTACTTAATGTTTTTGACATCATCAAATATCTATTGAACTTGTATATTATGCTAATTTACAAGTTGGGGGAGATTGTTAGATATATTTGTGATGTCATGTCTAATAATAATTTGTGTTTAGTTTTCAGATCTTAACTAACAGGAAAAATCAGGACTTAACTGGAAATCAGTACTTATACTGAAGTCAGAATTTAAGATATCAGAACTTAAGTTATCAGAACTTAAGTTATCAGAAGATATTTATCAGGAGATAATATCAGGACTTAAGAAGACGTTCAGATAAGGAAGGCATCTGATTGAAGGAAAGAAGATCAAGACAAACACAATAAGAGATATGCATGGAGAAGAATTCTATGAAGAATAGAATACTTGGAAGAAAAGATAACTAGTTGCTATATTTTAGGATGCAGATTTATGTTCGATATCAATTAGAAGTTTATCTTATAACTGTGTGTCTATATAAACACATCATAGGGTTTACACTATAAGTGTTATCTTAATCGAGAATATTATTCATTGTAACCCTAGCAGCTCTCGTGATATTTGATCATCACTGAGAGAGAACGGTTCCATTGTAATACTCTTATATTAATAAGATTATTCTGTGTTTCATACTTGTGTTCTTAATTCGATTTGATTGTAGTATACACTGTATTCAACCCCCTTCTACAGTGTATGTGACCTAACATGGTCATCTGTGTAATATCCCGTATTTTTAGAATTATTATAATTATTATTTGAATATATATGTGCTTTTATGATTTTAGAAGGAATAAAATTGTGGATATTGTATTCCTGTTTGACGATTTTGTGTTATTAAATGGTAATGTGCTAATTGTTAAGTGTTATATCGATCCTTGTTAATTTCTGAAAATATTTACCTAAATGTATTATTTTTAAAAGTTATTTGAAAGTCGATCTTATTGATATCGGTAAATTTAAATTATTTTGTAATATCCGGGAAATATCATGCAATCATTTTTATCAATAAATAATTATAATGTGATTATTACGGAAAATTTTGTGAATTATCTGATGATTGATATTTATATTTGGGTGTCTATATGTGATAAAGTGTAAGTATTTTGATTTTTGTTTTGTCCAGAATAAAGTATAGATAATTATGGTATTTTTCTGATAATTTTTGGATTGTTATATGATTTTATAAGGATTTATAGATTTAATAAATTATTTTCTGAGTAATTATAAATTATTTTATAAAGCTAGGAATCGTCCAACTTCAACCGTTTATGCGTTTTTACAACCCGAAACTCTTCGGAAAACTCCTTCCTAACCTAATCTGGTAATTCCGGACATTTTCCGTGTTTTAACTTTTTCAATCTGTAGTACGGTTTGACCCATGCGCGTCCCAGCGCAAAATTTTCGATACGATAATCATATCGGTAGAACAATAAAACCTGTATTCTCGAGAGACGGGATATTTTTACATTATTTTCTCATAGGGTGTTTTATAAGAAGTTTGGTTTTGATAATTATCCAAATCTGGTATTAAATTGTATCGTTTTTATAATTACTTAGCGGCTAAATAATCTATTTTTGGATTCGATATAGAAGTGTAAATTCAGTATTAAATTCCAAAATGTTTCAAAAATCATGAAACTTATATTTTATTAGTATTTGAATATTTCGAGAATTTTAAAATTATTTCGGAAATTTTTCGAGTTATATTTACCCACACGTTTGTTCGTTAAATCGTAAAATGCGGATATGACGCGTGATTTATAAATATTTTAAAAATTATGAAAATTTTATTTTATTAGTTTTTAAATATTCCGAGAATTTTAGAAATATTTCAGTTTCATAAAAATTATCGGACCGGACCCCTATCGGGACGTCAAACCCCACAAAAATCAGATTTTTATTTTTATAAAATCGTGGGACTTCCAAATATTTTATATTTTCGCATATTTGGAATATTCATAATTTTTTAGGAAATTTTGATATAAATTTTATATTTATTTGATTAAATATTATTCCCCACTATTTATTAATTTTGGACTAATTATTTAAATATTGTTTTGATTTTAGTTTATAAAAAAAAACAAAACCAAAAACAAAATAAAAAACAAAATAACAAAAAAAAAAACAAAACGTACGCCCCCCCCCCCTTTATTTCTTCACCCCTTCCCCGTTTCCTTTACCAAACACAAGACTCCCCTCTCCTCTCTGTCTCTCCTCTCTGTTATATATTTTTATTTTATTTTTAATTTTCAAAAATTCATATCTTCTCAACCGTCCATCCAAATTTCAATTATTATATATAAAAATGATCAGTGCTTCAATACCTACGTATAGGTATATATATTGCAAGGTTTTGAGAAGAAAATTTCCGGAGCATATTCTCCGTTTTAATTTATTTTCGGGGCATAGAAAAAGAGTTTGGAGGCGGTGATTACTTCACATGGAATCTTAGCGTGTATATATCTATCGCTATTAATTTCAGATTTTTCTGGAGATATTTTCCGGACATCAAATATTATTTTCGGGGTGATCAGAATTTATTTAGGGTAACGATTCCGAAATTCCGCCTTCGTACTTGTGTATATTATAACTTGTTAGTGTTTATATATTTATTTCATAATTTTTGGAAGTTTTGTAGAAGTCACTTTTGGCCGTGTTTTTCATTTCTGGCGTGTTTATACGTGCAAATATAAATTATTGTGTGTTTTAAATTTATTGATTTTATTAGAGTACAGTTGGATTGTGTTGGTTTGGGATTGATTTTGAGGGATATGACCCTGGGAAAAGTCCGTTTTACAAAGACGTTATTTCGAAAAAAATTCTAAAATATTTATTTCGATTTCAAATTATTATCTTTTATTATTTTCGAGACTCATAATTTGATTCAATTTTTTATAATTTGTTTTGATTTATTCTTATTTTATTCATAATAAATAGACTGTTTGTCCGTTTAATGCGAAACGAACGCGTCTAGACTCAGAAAAATATTTTGCTTTCATTAAAAATACTTTTGAGACCCAAATTCTTTTTTTTCGAAAGGTCGCTTATTTTACGAATCATACTGCGTCGATTTTTGAGCGATAAATCATATTTTTGACCCGATTTCAGTTTTAAACGTACCGAGTTGAACCTTTTGACGAACCGAAGCATGTGTGATATGAATTATGTGATATGTGAGTTACATGTTTATATGTTATGTGAATTACGTGTGTAAGTGGGTCAAGAGTCTTTTGTTTGACTGTTTCATTGATGTGTGGGCTATCGTATGGGTAGACGATAGGATTTTGACACGCAGTTCGTCGAGTAATTATCGTTTAGACGATTAAAATTGTATCTTTTAATTATAGATGCAGATCATTCGAGTTGATCAGGACAAGACGTTGGATAAAGAATGAGATGGAATGGTATTGGATATCTGGCTTCTAGCAATCGCAGGAGCAGCATATCAGTAAAGTGTTGAAAAGAAGGATGGTGATGTTTTGAGACAGAATGTCAGAATAGATGCGTCATTGCGAGTGTGACTAATTGCTAAAACTCAAAGGCAAGTATCCCTATCATCACTTACTGTTCAAGTGATATTTATTTTAAATCTTCTTATGCAAGTATTTTCCCTATTCTCAGTCGAAATAGATAAATGTTTTACATATTGCTGAATTAAATGATTCTATTCATGCAAGTACTCTTCTGCTATTCTATGTTCAGAATAGCTAAGTGATTTTACTTATCAAATGAATGGATTTATAAATGTTTTGGGTTTTGAGAAAAATGAGTTGGGTTTTCGAGTATTCCTGCCCAAGTAAATGGGGGAATAAAAGTTTATAAGGGTGTCAAGTATTATGACCCCTTTTAATAAAATGTTTTTAAGATTGGATGGTTGCGTAAGAGGCTGTGGCAGCGGTCCAGTGTGAGCTATGTGTTCTACAGGATATAAACCTTGCTAGGCCGATATGTGCCTTGGATACCCCTTTGTTTAGTTGGATATGCTTCGGCATACCGGTGTTGCTCCGCGGCTGATCACCGGCGGAAACACACCGTTGTTCGAGGATTCCAATCTAAATTATGATATTGTTTTGATAATCATAAAATAAATGGTTTATCAACTGTTTCGTTTTTGGATTAAAGGTGAAATGGAGTTTTGATTCAGTTTCTTCTTGATGTGGATATTTAGTTTGTTGTTAAATATCAAAAGTGGTATTAGTATAGATGATTGATGTTGACTTCAATATGGGATGTTGTGAGCATCAAAGTTCGTATTGATATTTAATTTGATAGGACAACAAAATAAGTATTAATTTCAAGAGTTCGGTTTTGAATAAAGTTTTTGACTCGATCCATAATCATTGCTTCTTGCTATTGTTGTTTACGATATTTCCGTAAACACGGTTTTACAAGTTTTATTCTCGTCAAGATTTAAAGTATTGCTGAAGCATTTCGCTCGAAAATATCAAAAAGAGTTTTGAATACAGTGAGAAATAATTATCCGATTCTTTATTAAATTTTATGTTTCAGCAATTATGTTAGGTCACACTTTCACTGTAGAGGGGGTGAATACAGTGTTTATTACAATCAAATCAAACTTCAAGAACTTATGTAACAAAAAACAAACTTTATTGAAACAATAAACTCTGTTACAATCTGGAACTGTTATCTCTCAAGTGATGAACAAAATATCACGAGAGCTGCTAGAGTTATATTAAATAATATTCTCGATAATGATAACACTTATAGTGTAAACCCTATGTCTGTGTTTATATACTACACAGTTACAAGATAATCGCTAATTGATATGGAATATAATTCTGCTTCCTAAAATATATCAATCAGATATCTTCTATTCCAAGTATTCCATTCTTTATGAAATTCCTTCTTCATGCATATCTCTTCTTATGTTTATCTTGATCTTCTTAACTTTAATCAGCTACTGTCCTTATCTGATCGTCCTTCAGCACTTAAGTTCTGATATCTATCTCCTGATGCTTATCTCCTGATAACATAAGTACTGATATCCCTTAAGTTCTGTCGTCCAGTATAAGTACTGATCAGTTAAGTACTGATTTGTTCTGTTCAAATAAGATCTGAAATCTAAACATAAAACTTATTAGCCATGACATTATCAAATATATCTAACAATCTCCCCCAACTTGTAAATTAGCAAAATATACAAGTTTAACAGATATTTGATGATGTCAAAAACATTAAGTACAAATGCATGAGAAATAGACAAGATAACTACAACTTACAGTCCTTAAAGCTTTTACCAATTCAACTTCTGATAACAACTTTGGTCTGTATACACATCAGAATTTAAGTAGTTGTAGATCTTTGACTTGGCTTCATCATTTTCTGATCTCTCTGATGTCAGGAGTTGTTCTGAGATAATTTTTCAACAAACATTTCTCAGCATATCTGAGTTCATCAATCATTCTCCGTTTGACATCTTTAAGCTCTGCAGTATCTTCACCAGTTTGAAATATTGCAGCTCTGAGATCATTAATCTTTGCTTTTCTCAACTCCCGATCTAGTCTTATAACATAAGCTTTGTTAGACTCTAGATTGAATTCAAGCCCCTTAATACCAAGATATGTTCTGATCTGTGCAGTATTAGGCTTCATATCAACAATATCACCATTGTGATTTCTGTACTTTGGAACATATCTGCTGTCAGACTTAACAGAATAAAGTCTTTTCTGTCTCTGAATCTGTTCTTTTAAGTAGTTTGCAGCAGTCTCTGTTATTCTGTCATCCACTTGAAGTAAGAAAAACACATGCTCCAATTCTTCAAAATACTTCAAAGGAATGGCATTTTGTCTTATATGATAAACCCTACCATCTGTCATGAAATACAACATGATGTATTCTTTCAAGTAGGTATGGTAAACCATCTGTACAGATTCTAGTTGATTCAATCTCTCAGGAGTTGCTCCAATACCTGGTTCACTCAAGGAAGTTGGATCATCGGTAGTGTTGTGTACTCTTCTTTCATCAGCACTTCCCAATCCAGTTTTATCTCTAGCTTCCTTTCCAGTAACTACTCTTGCTTCAAAACCACTTGGAGTAGTCTTCAAAGATTGAGTCTGTTTTGCTTTAGTGAATCCTGGTAGGAGTGTTTTAGATTTATTTTCTGATATCAAGTTAACTTGAGCACTGTCAGAGGTTACTTGCTTCTTCTGAATATCAGAACTTACAATTTCTTGACTCTGAACAACTTGAGCCATGTCAGAGGTTATTTTAAGAACTTTTCTTGAAGTCAGAGCAAGATCATCTTTTCCATCAGTAATTTCTTCTTCCTCAGGAGGTACATAAGGCTTGATAGGTTCACCAACCTTTTCTTTACCCTTGGATCTTGGATCTATCTGTGGTTGTGATCTAGCCAAAGTTTCTTCAGTATGTATCCTTTCTTTAATCATAATGCCTTTAGGTTTTGGAAGTAACTTTTTACCAGAAGCTTCAGATTTAGATGTGACTTTCTCTGATTTAAGTCTGGCTTCTTCTTCCTTTAAACTTTCCAAGTCCATCCCTGGATTTTCTTGAAGAAATAACTGTCTTGACATTTCCTCATCAAGATCTAGAAGTTCATCAGAACTTATCCTTTTACCAGCAGCAGAACTTACTCTTTTCCCAGTATCAGAACTTGTTCTGTGACTAGCTTGTCTTGATGTAAACCTTCTACCTTGACTATGACCACTACCCATTCCAGAGTTTCCTTGGTCATCTTTTCCATCATCCTTTCCTTGCAGTGACTTGTTGGTTTTGCATTTGGACTTAATTACCTTCTCCCCCTTTTTGGCATCAGCAGATAATAAAAGAGAGATAAGTAGTTCCACTGAGGTCTGGATTTCAGTAAGTTGCGATTGCTGAGAAGCTTGATTTATCAGAATTTGATCAATCTGAGCTTGTTGCTTCTCTTGAGTTTTCTCAATATAAGCAACCCTGTCAATGGTAGGTTGGAAGAACTTTTTCTTATCAATTTTCCAAACTTGTTCCTGTTTGATAAAGTTCTCCTGAATCTTGTGTAGCTCTGCATGAGTGTTGGAATGAAGACCTTGTAGATGTTTAGTACTCAATGCAGTGACTCTAAGCTGGGTTTTAAAATCATCAGAATGTAACATTTCATCAGCTTTAGTCAAGTGCTCAGCAAGATGTAAAGCATTTGGAACACATGAAACTGAGTTCCATTCCTTAGTCCACTCCTGACCTGCAGGAGTTTCACTCCAAGGTACTGGTGCATCCCTGATAACAAACTCCTTTAGCAGTTCAGACTTAGGAAGAGTCAGTGGAGGAGTATGTCCTGAAGGACCTGCTTCATCAGCATCTACAGTTATAGCAGCCTCACCAGTATCTCCAACATTTGCAGCATCAGAACTTAAAGAATCAGTATCTTCTGATAAGACAACTGTGTG
Source organism: Apium graveolens (assembly GCF_009905375.1). Taxonomy (NCBI): domain Eukaryota; kingdom Viridiplantae; phylum Streptophyta; class Magnoliopsida; order Apiales; family Apiaceae; genus Apium; species Apium graveolens. The sequence goes on from NC_133649.1 coordinate 199,503,174, forward strand.
AGTAGCAATGGAGGCTTCAAGATCCTCTAATTGCTGATCTGATACTAAGTTCTGATCAACAGCCATATCCTGATGCTCACCTAAAATCTGATCATCAGCATCTTGATGCAGAGAAGGTGTTAGTGATAACTCAGGAGTTTGAACAGCATCAGTAACAGGTGTTGTGGAAGGATTATTTGCTGTTGGAGCTTCTAAGAAAAGTATTTCAGGCACAACCAGGTTCTGAATATCAATTTCAGTACTTGTGCCTGGATCAACAAGAGACATAGAAGGTGAATTAGCCTTGTCAGATACAGGTTCCTGAGATGGAGTTGATGGAGAAGAAGTGACTGGAGCAAATTCCTTGTCTTGTGAGATCAGAGATTCCTGATCCCCTTCCTTAGCTGCTTCCTCCTCATCATCTGAAACTGGCCTCTGTGCCCTCTGTTTCTTGTACTTCCTTGTTGATTTGGATTCCTTGGGAGTTTTAGGAACCGTCATACGTCTAAGCCTCTTGAGAAGCCTAGAACCCCCAATTGCAGAATCCTTCTGAGAAGTTGCCTTCTCAGCTTCATTTACCACAGGTTCTGAAGAGGGAATCTGATCCTCAGAATCTGATTCATCTCTCAAAGTAATCCTCCTCCTCTTCTGAGATGTTTGAGGAACAGTCTTTGTTCTCTTTGGTTTAGAGGATGTAGGCTTCACAGTAGGTGCTGAAGAAAAAGGTTGAGCAGTATGTGAAGTGGAGAGATAGGATTTGAGATAGGTTCTGAGGGTAGGTTGAGTAGAATGAGAGGTAGGGACTGAGGTTGATGGATTTTGGTTATGGTGAGTTGGTTGAACATTTGAGTAAACAGATTTGTAAGTAGCAGGATCAGCATTTACCAGAATCTGTTTCACAGACTGAGGAATCTGTAATGGTCTCACCATTGATTTCTTTGTGTCAGCATTTATCAGGTCGTTAAAGTACCTTTTTGCAACCTTAAAAGGTGGGGTTTGAGTGTTGACTAACTGGGGTTCAGCAGTACAATATGTATAAATAAGTTGACAGAATCTAGCAAAATAAACAACATCTCGATCCTCTGTCATCCTATCCCCAATAAAACCAATTATTCCAGTTGCAAAATCAAAATGAGTTTGATGGATAATAGCATACCCGATGTGCTGACTCAGAATTGGGATGGCATCAAAATTTGAACACTTGTTGCCAAAAGCCTTGGTGATGCAATCGAAGAAGAAACTCCATTCTCTTCTGATATTAGCCCGTTTCAACTGTCCAAGTTTCGTCAGACTCTTTTCATATCCCAAATCAGTCATTAACCCCCGAAGTTCTGATTCCTCTGGTATAGAGAAGGTACAATCTTCTGGAAGATGTAATGCTCTTCGTACTGTACCAGGAGTGACTACATAGGATGAATCACCCACTTGGAAGATAATACTGGGAGTTCCTCGTTTACCACCATCATCAAAAACTCCAGTCCTCCAGAACCGCAGAACTTGTTGACTTGAAAATAATTCAGGCTGAGTTAAGGCGTACCCAACCTCACTATGTGCAAGAAGATCTTGCACAAAATGCAATTCAGATGGAGCTTCAGCATGATCAAGAATTGCAGCATAGTTGTTTGGAACAAACTTTGCTCCATCAATGATTAAATCCTTTGGTGCCATGTGAAAAAAATATAGAAATTCAAGTATGCCTGTAGGTGTTTGAGATAATGTCTGTATGAAAAACCAACGTGAGAAAGAATGAGAAAGAGAGTAAAAGTAAGAAGAGAGATAAAGTATAAAGAATATAAAAGATTAAAGAAATCTTCTCTCTGTTGTTCTTATACTCTAAAAAAAATGTTACCGTTGGACACCAGTCAGACATGCAGTAATAACGGATAGTTACTGGGCTCGAGAAAACATGAATGATTACTTACCCAGTTGCCTTGTTTCTAGGAAAAACCATTTCAGTTATCAAGAGACACAGTTTTAATTCAAAATTGAAACCGTTAGCACTGATTGAATTATTTTTCACTGCAACATTAATATTCTGAAAATGAATCATGTTAAAAATGACCGAGATAATTTCGATGAATAAGTGCTGACAAAGAATCAGAACTTAAATAAAGACAAAATTTAAATGGTCATCAGAATATCAAGCAGGATTTAACAACACAAAATAACTCAGAGACAAAATCTTGAAGTAAAAACAGTTTTCATTAATATATCAAGTCAATACATATATGAAATAGAAATTACATCAATACAAGATTTTCCCTAAGCTTCTATTTCTAATCGTCAACAGCTTTAGTCCTAGCTAAGAAGCCTGACAAAGCTGAGGATGAAGAAGAACAGGAAGAAGACGAGATTAAGTCATCTTCCTCTTCATATCTTCGACAAACAAGATAGCGAGTCGAATGATTCGCTCTTGCTGACGGATACGACGAAGGTGAAGGTCTCTTCGAACGGCCACCAGATCACGTTTGATAACCTCTGGAAATTGAATCCAGAGATTGTGAGGGATGTTGGTGATAGGGTAGGGAGTTGGAATTCCATTCAAAAAGACATGCACAGTCTCATCACCGTAATTGTAGAACCAGCCAAATTCAGCCATTTGTGATAGTAAATGAAAAACAAGACTGAATTTGTGATACAAGTGTGATGAGAAGACTAATGTGAAGTGGCTGTGTATATAGGCAAGAGAATGCCAAGAGACGCAAAGATATGTAATGCTGACAGGTAGAATTAATTCTACCTCGTCTCCCTAGACTTTGAAAAAGAATAACAGTCATTGGAAAAGGAATGTGCACATGTAACAAGAGTGAACTGTTCAAGGACGAGTGTCATTATGTTTTAACCATAGACTATTAATCTTCCACTTCAACATTTTGAAATTAATCTGAGACTGTTACCAAATTTTACTCACAGATAAGTCAAGTAAAGGGTTAGACTGAAAAATCAGAACTTAGACCTATACCAGAACTTAACAGTCATCAGAATATAATGTCTTAACTCGAACAAGGAATATCTATCTTAGTAAATACTCATACAAGTTCTTAGTTATGAACGTCAGAACTTAATCATCAGAACGTGTAACTAGAACTTGTCCTCAGAATTGTGTGCAAAAGTGACACAATGACTGTTTATCTAAAATAACATAGACCACCACAGAAATTTCATCATTCATATGGAGTGATGTGTGTGTGCATTAAGCTAAATAACAGACAAAGAGTAAAGTCTGATCTACTTCAGTACATCTTAGAAATAAGTCATAATTAAAATTTTGCTAAAGAGCTGTCATTATCCTGAAACCTACTGATAAATGAGTTCATGCATGAGTCCACCTCAACTGTTTTTGTGCTAATTTTATGCATCTTTTGAAATTTTATTTTACAGTGGCTTCTCAGTGTAAGTGAGTCACGACTGTTTATCAGAATTTATGCTATTATCAGAGTATTTCTCCAGTAATCATAGAGTGTGAAAAGTCACCAAGAAAATATTTTGCTTTTCTAATGCATATTTACTTAATACCAGCAATGCACTTGGGTCGTCCCATTCACATTTTTACTCTAGATCTCAAAGGAGTACCTGATATTATTCTTTGATTCTTGTTGTTCTTTTTTTGATAAGTGAGGTTTATCAGCACTTAGTACATTCAGCAGTTTTACTAGAATCAGAACTTAAACAGATGAGTAGCATTATTCTAATTTGGGACTTAGTAATAAGATGAATAAAGTAAACTAAACTAAGCTCAAGTATCAGAATTTGCTTGTGTCATAAGATTTCCACAGAAATAATTACTTCTTTCATGGGATCATTTGTTTATTGAAGACTAGTAGATCAGTATCTAGCACAGTTATCCTCATAGGATAGAATAGTTACTGAAACAGACATATCACTTATCAGAGTTTAGAAACATATATCAGACAACAGTCAGTACTTAAAGACATTTATCAATTAATGCACAGAATATTCAAAGAGATTAATTCTGTAAATACTGATCATAGAGTCTGATAACATAGAACAAGTTTAAGCAGATTTAGAGAAAGAACCTGAAATCATTCCAAGTTCATTTACCAATTTTGTAAAGGTAGCTTCACACAGTGGTTTTGTGAAGATATCTGCTACTTGTTGATCTGTGGGAACAAAATGCAATTCCACTGTACCTTCATCCACATGTTCCCTGATGAAATGGTACCTGATGCTGATGTGCTTTGTCATAGAGTGTTGAACTGGATTACCTGTCATAGCAATAGCACTTTGATTATCACAGTAAATAGGGATTTTGAAATATGTTAACCCATAATCCAGTAACTGATTCTTCATCCAGAGAATCTGTGCACAGCAGCTTCCTGCAGCAATATACTCTGCTTCTGCAGTTGATGTGGAAATTGACTTTTGTTTCTTGCTATACCAAGAAACCAACCTGCCTCCAAGAAATTGGCAGCTACCACTTGTGCTTTTCTTGTCAATTTTGCAACCTGCAAAATCTGCATCTGAGTAACCTATTAATTTAAAATCTGATTCTCTAGGATACCATAATCCTAGATCAGCTGTTCCTTTAAGATACTTAAAGATTCTTTTTACAGCTGTTAAGTGAGGTTCTCTTGCATCTGCTTGAAATCTTGCACAAAGACAGGTAGCAAACATGATATCTGGTCTACTAGCAGTTAGATAGAGAAGTGAGCCAATCATACCTCTGTAATCAGGAATATCTACTGAATTACCAGTATCCTTATCCAGTTTTGTTGCAGTGGCCATGGGAGTGGATGCACTTGAACAGTCTTGCATTCCAAATTTCTTCAGCAAGTTTCTGGTGTACTTAGCTTGACAAATAAAAGTTCCTTCTTCACTCTGCTTGACTTGAAGGCCCAGAAAATAACTAAGTTCTCCCATCATACTCATCTGATATCTTGACTGCATTAGGTTGGCAAACTTTTTGCAAAGTTTGTCATTTGGAGACCCAAATGTAATATCATCAACATAAATCTGGATCAAAAGTAAGTCCTCACCATGGTTGAGATAGAACAGTGTTTTGTCAATAGTTCCTCTGTTGAATCCACTTTCCAGAAGAAACTGAGCTAAAGTTTCATACCATGCTCTAGGAGCTTGCTTAAGTCCATAAAGTGCTTTATCAAGCCTGTAGACATAATCTGGATGTTTGGAATCTACAAAGCCTGGAGGTTGTTCAACATATACTTCCTCTTCCAATTCTCCATTGAGAAAAGCACTTTTCACATCCATTTGAAAGACAGTAAACTTTTTGTGAGCAGCATAAGCCATGAATATCCTTATGGCTTCTAACCTAGCAACTGGCGCAAATGTTTCATCATAGTCAATTCCCTCCTGTTGAGAATATCCTTTTGCAACCAGCCTTGCTTTGTTCCTTACAATTATGCCATCACTGTCAGTTTTGTTTCTGAATACCCACTTTATACCAACAACCGATCTATTCTTAGGTCTTGGCACTAAGGTCTAGACTTTGTTTCTTTCAAATTCATTCAACTCTTCCTGCATTGCTTGCACCCAATCAGCATCTTGAAGAGCTTCTTCCACTTTCTTTGGCTCAGACTGAGAGAGAAAAGAATTGTAAAGACATTCATTCGAAGTACCTGTTCTAGTTCTGACACCTGCCTCAGGATTTCCAATTATCAAATCAGGTGTATGTGATTTTATCCACTTCCTTGCAGATGGAAGATTTTCTCTAGAACTGGATGCTCCCCCATGATTCATGCTGTCTTCGGTTTCATTTTCTGATGCTCCCCCTGAAACTATGCTCTCTGAGTTGGATCCTTCAGTATCAGTACTTGGCTTATCAGAACTTGACGAATCAGAATTTGAAGAGCCAGATGTATGTTCTGATGCTTCTTGAGATGTGATAATATCTTGAGTATGCTCCCCCTGCATTGGTGCATCTTCCTTTGACGTAGTCACCACAGTTTCAATAACATCAGAGTTTAATCCATCAGAATTTACAGTATCAGGACTTAGACTGTCAGGACTTGAGGTATCAGAATATGAATCTTCATTTTCAAATCTCAGCTGATCATGATCAATGCAATCTTCAAGTCCAGTGATCTTCTTGTCATCAAAAGAGACATTGATAGATTCCATGACCACTTTTGTTCTCAAATTATAGACTCTGAAGGCTTTTGTAGAAAGTGGATATCCAACAAAGATTCCCTCATCAGCTTTTAGATCAAACTTGGATAGCTGTTCAGGATGAGTCTTGAGAACAAAACACTTACATCCAAATACATGAAAGTATTTGAGATTTGGCTTCTTGTTCTTCACCATCTCATATGGTGTTTTTCCATGCTTGTTAATGAGTGTTGCATTTTGAGTAAAACAAGCAGTCTGCACAGCTTCAGCCCAGAAATAGGTTGGAAGCTTTGCTTCTTCAAGCATTGTTCGTGCAGCTTCAATGAGAGTTCTATTCTTCCTTTCAACAACTCCATTTTGCTGTGGAGTTCCAGGAGCAGAAAATTCCTGCTTTATTCCATGATTTTTGCAGAACTCTTCCATTATCAGATTCTTGAATTCAGTGCCATTATCACTCCTCAAAATTTTTACAGAATCTTTGATCAATTTATCCAGATGTTTGACATGATCAATCAGGATAGATGCAGTTTCACTTTTTGTGTGCAAGAAATACACCCATGTGTATCTGGTGAACTCATCTACTATGACCAACGCATATTTCTTCTTTGCAATAGACATGACATTCACTGGACCAAATAGATCAACATGAAGTAGATAATAAGGCTCAAGAATTGATGATTCAGTCTTGCTCTTGAACGAAGATTTTCTTTGTTTAGCCTTCTGACATGAGTCACAAAGACCATCAGGAACAAACACTAATTTTGGCAGTCCTCTCACAAGATCTTTCTTGATCAGTTCATTTATCTTGTTGAAGTTTAAATGAGAGAGTTTCTTGTGCCAATTCCAGCTTTCTTCAGTTGAGGCTCTACTCACTAAACAGATTGCAGAACCATCAGAACTTGTTGAAAGCTTAGCTTCATAAATGTTACCACGCCTGAATCCCTTCAGAACAATTTTTTCTTTAGATTTACTAACTATTTCACAATGTTCTGCAAAGAAATCAACATGATAACCTCTGTCACAGATTTGACTTATACTCAGTAAGTTGTGTTTAAGTCCTGAGACCAGAGCTACATCTTTAATGATGACATTCCCAAGATTGATATTGCCATATCCCAAAGTTTTTCCAATGTTGCCATCTCCATAAGAAACACTTGGGCCAGCTTTCTCCACAAAGTCTGATAGCAGGGCCTTATTTCCAGTCATATGTCCTAAACATCCACTGTCCAGAACTAAAACATTTTTCCTGTTGCCCTGCAATCAAAAAGACCACTAATTATTAGTTTTAAGGACCCAGACTTGCTTGGATCCTTTGGCCTTTTTAGGTTTGTTAACATTTGCAGCGGATTTAGCATCAGATTTTATGTTAACAGTTTTCTTATCAGAACTTATACTACCAGACTTTGAATCAGAACTTACACTAGAAGGAACAACAGAAACTTTCTTTAAAGAAGGTTTTATTTGATAATAATCATAGTACAAACTATGATATTCCTTACAAGTATAAATGGAATGCCATAAACTACCACAATGAAAACAAGGATTTTGTGGTTTATATCTAACAGACTGACTCTTAACTCCTGACTTTGTAGATAAGGAGTTAATATTCTTATTCTTCCTGCAAAAAGAAGCCAGATGGTTAGAACTTCCACAGTTATGACACGCTTTCCTAGGAGCATCAGGAACAGATTTATAGTTATTGCTTTTATTCACACCTTCCTTTCCATTCCTGTTTTTCCTAGGTGATTTTACCTTGTTTGCATTCTTGACATCTTTCAGCTTATGCTTAAGCTGCTTCTTTGTCATTAAGCCTATGTTAACTTCAGCTGTCTTTTCCTGTTTTAGTTTGTCAGAAGCTAATTCCTTTTTAACTTCTGATTTCTCATTTTCAGATCTTTCAGTTACAAACTTAACAGGTTTTAACTTCGGCTTTTGCTTATCAACAGGCTTAATTTCTACAGTTCCTTTTTCATTTTTATTTTCTCCATAACCTAAGCCCTCTTTCCAGTTTCCACTGCTTAGCAAATTTTGAGTTGTTTTTCCAGAGTTAGTCCAAGTTCTTATAATCTCTCTCTCCTTTTCTAACTCAGTTTTTAGAGATTCATTCATTTTTAGCACTTCATCCCTAACATAAAAAGCATCATCTCTATCCTGCTGAGTTTGGTGGAACATGACTAACTCTTTTTCTAAGAAATCATTTCTTTTCCTAAAAGCAAGATTTTCAGAAGTTAATCTTTCACATGTTAAAGTTTGATCTCTATAACTAACAAACATGGTTTTAAGATATCTTCTCAACTCATTAATATCATCAGTATGAAAAGCATAAGTAGTCTGAGGTACCTTTGTTTCAGCAGCTTCAGAACTGCTCTCAGAACTTGATTTATCAGCATTTGCCATCAATGCATAGTTCTCCTCACTTTCAGAGTCTGAGGTGTCTGTCCAGCTTTTCTGCTTTGTGACAAGAGCTTTGCCTTTGTCATTCTTGGTCTTCTTGCAATCAGGAGATATGTGGCCTTTCTCACCACAATTATAACATTTAACATTAGCATAATCTCCTCTGTCAGACTTTCCTCCTCTTCCTTCAGATCTTCTGAAATTCTTCTTATCAGAACTTATGCCTTTCCTGGAAAACTTCTTTCCCTTCCTGAACTTCCTGTATGCAATCTTTGTGATTCCTTTCACCATAAGAGCACACAGCTTCATCATCTCCTCATCAGCATCAGTTTCAGGCAAGCTTTCAGAATCTGAGTCATCATCACTCTCAGAACTTGATGACTCAGTATCAGACTTTATGATAAGAGCTTTACCCTTGTCTTTCTTTGAGGAAGGTGGTTTGGGGGATTCCTCTTCAGCCTTGAGAGCAACTGTCCTTGACTTTCCTCCTTTCCTCTTGCTTCTTTGTTCCATCTCAAGTTCATGAGTCTTGAGCATTCCATAGATTTCATCAAGAGTTGTTTCATCAAGATTGTAGTTGTCTCTTATTGTTGTTGCCTTCAAATCCCAACATTCAGGAAGAGCTAACAGAAATTTAAGGTTTGTATCTTCAAGATCATACTCCTTATTTACTAATGACAAGTCATTCAAGAGTTTGACAAATCTATCATATACATCAGTCAATGACTCATTAGACCTAGAGTCAAAGTGTTCATACTCTTGAGTGAGTATTGTCTTCCTGTTCTTCTTAACTGTTTCAGTTCCTTGACACCTTGTCTCCAGTGCATCCCATATCTCCTTAGCAGTCTTGCAGTAGATTACCCTGTTTGACATTACATTATCAATGGCACTATGCAATAAGTGTCGTACCTTGGCATCCTTAGCAATAGATGCTATATCTTCAGCAGTGTAATCACTCTTTTCCTTTGGTACGGTCATTGATGCTTCACCTGCAACTACAACAGCGAGCTTGGTAGGTTTGTGAGGCCCTTCCTTGATTCTATCAAGGTATTCTGGATCTGTTGCTTCCAGAAACATGGTCATCCTTACCTTCCATATGGGATATTCAGATGGTCTCAATATGGGAACTCTGATAGTCTCATATCGACTCTGAGTTGATGTCTTTGATGATTCCTCAGTTTTTGTAGGCTTAGTTGGAGTTTCTGTGTCAGACATGATTGTGTTTGGATCTTTAACTGTATGTGTGTTAACAGAAGGCTCTGATACCACTTGTTAGGTCACACTTTCACTGTAGAGGGGGTGAATACAGTGTTTATTACAATCAAATCAAACTTCAAGAACTTATGTAACAGAAAACAAACTTTATTGAAACAATAAACTCTGTTACAATCTGGAACTATTATCTCTCAGTGATGAACAAAATATCACGAGAGCTGCTAGAGTTATATTAAATAATATTCTCGATAATGATAACACTTATAGTGTAAACCCTATGTCTGTGTTTATATACTACACAGTTACAAGATAATCGCTAATTGATATGGAATATAATTCTGCTTCCTAAAATATATCAATCAGATATCTTCTATTCCAAGTATTCCATTCTTTATGAAATTCCTTCTTCATGCATATCTCTTCTTATGTTTATCTTGATCTTCTTAACTTTAATCAGCTACTGTCCTTATCTGATCGTCCTTCAGCACTTAAGTTCTGATATCTATCTCCTGATGCTTATCTCCTGATAACATAAGTATTGATATCCCTTAAGTTCTGTCGTCCAGTATAAGTACTGATCAGTTAAGTACTGATTTGTTCTGTTCAAATAAGATCTGAAATCTAAACATAAAACTTATTAGCCATGACATTATCAAATATATCTAACAAATTATTATTTTAAAATGTCCTGCGCTAATGCAGATGTCGGTTTTATATCAAAACGACCATATATATGCTATAATGAACTTGCTGAGCATTTTTTTCGCTCATACTTGCCTGTTTTCAAATTTAACCTCCAGTGAGGATTAGCTTGCACTGATTAGTTGCGTAATTCAAGGAAGCAAAGAAGAAGCTTTTGGAAGGTGGTTAGTCCAGGGTTTGCGAACTAGTGTAAGTTCTATTGTGTAAAGTTGTTTATATTGTATTATATTATAGTTGTGTATTTTATAGTTGGACCTAGTATACTTCTTCTCGAAGTTATACTAGCGGGTTAAGTTTTGAGATTGAGAATTATTGAAAAGAATTTTAAAAGAAAATGAAAAATTTATTGGTGAAGTTTGGAATTCTTGTTTCTAGAACTGTAACCTTAAAAGATCTTGGATTAGTTTGGGGTCATAAATGATAAATATCTTCCGCTGGCATTTATTTAGTGATTAAACAGGTTGATTTGGATTGAGGTTTCATAGTGACGACCAAATCTTCTGACCCCGGATTTGGGGGCGTTACAATCTGCATCTTCTAGACTTGTTATCTTATTGTCATCAAAAGATACGTGTATAGATTCCATGATTGTCCTTATTCTTTGATTATAAACTCTGAAGGCTTTTGTAGATAATGGATATCCCAAAAAAAATCATTCATCAGCTTTTAAATCAAACTTGGTCAGCTGTTCCGGATGAGTTTTAAGAACAAAACACTTAAAACCAAAAATATGAAAGTACTTCAAATTTGGCTTCTTTCCTTTCACCATCTCAAATGGTGTTTTTCCATGCATGTTGATCAATGTAGCATTTTGTGTAAAGCAAGCAATTTACACAGCCTCAGCCCAGAAGTAGGTAGGCAATCTTGCTTCTTCTAGCATGGTTATTTCAGCTTCTATAAGAGTTCTATTCTTCCTTTCAACAACTCCATTTTGTTGTGGAGTTCTACGAGCAGAAAGCTCTTGTTTTATCCCCTTGAGTTTGCAGAACTCTTCCATAGAGCTATTCTTGAATTTAGTTTCATTATCACTTCTGATGATCTTCACTTTGTATATTGATCCTTTTTCCAGCTCCCTCACATGATCAAGAAGGATGGATGTAGATTCATCCTTGGTGTGCATAAAATACACCCATGTGTATCTTGTATATTCATCAACAATTACGAGTGCATACCTCTTCATGGCAATTGACATAACATTCACTGGACCAAAGAGATCAATATGAAGTAGATGATATGGTTCAAGAATGGAGAATTTAGTTTTACTCTTGAAAGATGTTTTCCTTTGCTTGGCTTTCTGGCATGAATCATGTTTCCCTATAAAGATACAATTGTTTAAGGGGGGTTGGATACAATTGTATAAATGTTTCGAACAAGTAATAAAATATAACAGCTTTTTATATTTATGATAAAAACTGTTATAAAATCCTTTCAAGAAATACTGATGTTCTTGAGAGCTGCTAGGTCGAATGATCCTCGAGTGTTCTTCACTAATTGATGACCTAAATTGTGTTTATATACTACACAGCTACAACAGATTAATCTAAGATATGCATTATCAAAAACTAACTGAAACTGATACATATCTTAAACTAAACAAATAAAGTCCTATAACTCAGACGTAACAGATATCTGCTCCACATTATAAGGAACAGAACAAATCCTCTAATGATGACTGCCTTCAAATACTGATGTCATACAAATGCTGATGACATACCAAATCCCGACGGTACATCAGATCCTAATGACACCCGAACAGCCAGATCCTGAGCTTCTTCTGGTCATTGAGAATTCAATATGTAACAATCTCCCCCAATTTATGCTTAATATAATGAAGCATAAATTCCATTCTCAATGATACCAAAACCAATCTACAAAATGTACAAGGAGTAAAGCTTACTTCAGTATCTTCAGATAACTGACAGTTATTCCAAGAAAGTTCTTCAATCTTTCTTCTTCTTTGTCTCGTAGGAATTTAACAAGCTTTTTCTTCAACTCTCTCTTCTCTTCAGTGTCTTCTCCAAGCTGATAGATAGCTGATCTTAACTTAGAAATTGAGCTTTTGCTTATCTCAAGATCACCAATCAACATGAAGCTTAAACTAACATCTTCATGATCAGGACTAAAGAATAATTGAGGACTGTTGAGAAAGACTTGTAGCACTGCAGCTCCCTTTTTCATCTGCATTTCTTGACCAGTATAAGTTTTGAACTCAGGAACATAATCACCATTGTATTTATCATCTTTTGTCATAACTCTTCTTCTGATCACTTCAAGTATCATAGAAGACCAGTTTCTGGTGACTTTGTTCTCAACTCTAAAAAGATAGTGAATGTATTTCAATTATGTCACAGTCTTCATTAAGAGTTGATGCAATGTAAAGCTCTTTACTTTACCATCCCTAAAAAAGTACAGAATCTCTTATCTGACATCATTATCATTTATCTTTTTATGAACAATCTTCACAGCTTCAACTTTCTCAAGATGTGAAGGAGAAATTCTTCCACCAAGATTTTCTATCAGAGTATCTGTATCCAGCTGATCAGATTCTAAGATCTCCATACTGGAATGACCAAAACCTCCTCTGGTTCGAGATTTGATAAGTTTCAGTTTTTCATTGTATACCACCCAAGAAGGCTTCTTGATGGACTTATCAACATCTTCCAGTTCTGAGATAGAATCTCTTAACCCAGCTGACACAAATTCAACATGCTTGAACCCTTTAGAATAATTGAATACATGGATGTTGTAACGCCCCCAAATCTGGGGTTAGAGGATTTGGTCGTCACTATAAAACTTCAATCCAAATTAACTTGTTAAATCAATAAATAAATGCCAGCGGAAGATAATTATCATAAATGACCCCAAACTACTCCAAGATCTTTTAAGGTTACAGTTCTAGAAACAAGGTATCCAAATTCCACCAATAAATTTTCACTTTCTTTTAAATCTCTTTTTAATAAATTCCAACTCATAATTAAACCAACTAGTATAACTTCGAAATGAAGTATACTAGGCCCAAATAAAATACACAACTATAATATAATATAATATAATATAAACAAATGTATACAATAAAACTTACACTAGTCTTCAAACCCTGGACCAACCACCTTCCCAAAAGCTTCTTCTTTGCTTCCTTTAATTACGCAGCTAAACAGCTCAAGCTAGTCCTCACTGGAGGTTAAATTTGAAAATAGGCAAGTATGAGTGAAAGAAATGCTCAGCAAGTTCATTATAATATATATATATATGGTTGTTTTGATATAAAACCGACATCTGCATTAGAGCAGAACATTTGAAATCATAATTGCTGAATCATAAAATTTTAGTTGAGGAATCCCAGAATTGATTCCTTAATTGTTTTCAAAACCATTTTGATATTTTTGAGCGAAATGCTTCAGCAATACTTTAAATCTTGACGAGAATAAAACTCGTAAAACAGTGTTTACGGAAATATCGTAAACCATAACAACAAGAAGCAATGATTATGGATTGAATCACAAACTTTACTCAAAACCGAACTCTTCAAATTAATACTTACTTTGTTGTCATATCAAATTAGATATCAATACGAACTTTGATGCTCACAACACCCATACTGAAGTCAACATCAATCATCTATACTAATACCACCTTTGATATTTAACAACAATGTAAGTATCAGCATAAATCAGAATCTAAATCAAAACCGTAATTCACTTTTAATCCAAAATAGAATTAGTACTTTTAATCCAAAACAGAATCAGTTGATAAATCATTTATTCTATGATTATCAAAATAATAAAGAAATTTAAATATCAATTTAGATTGGAACCAACAATATTTCATGTTGTTCCCGAGGATCAGTCGAGAAACAACACTGGTATCCCGCAGCCATACCGTAAATATAGGTACTACCCGTATCCCGAAGATATACGGTACCTATAGGGCGCCAGAAAAGGCATAACAAGCCTTGTAAGATATTACACTTCCGTATTACACTTCTGTATAATAGCTCACGCTATACCGGTGCCTCGGCCTCTTACGCAACCAGTAACCATCCAGTCTTAAAACATTTTATTGAAAAAGGGGTCATAATATTCGACACCCGAAATAATTTTATTCCCCCAATTTTTGGGTAGGAATATTCGCAACCAAATCACTTTTCTTAAAATCCAAAATATTTATAAATCCGATAATTGGATAAATAAAATCACTTGACTATTCTGAACATAGAATAGCAGCAGAAGAATACTTGCATAAACAGAATTATTTAATCCAGCGATATGTAAAACATTTATCTATTCTAAACTGAGAATAGGGAAAGCAATATTTGCATAATGAAATTCAAAATAAATATCCCTTGAATAATAAGTGATGATGGCGATACTTGCATAATATGATTTGAAATAAACGTCACTTGAACGATAAGTGAAGTCAGGGGTACTTGCCTTCAGGTTTTAGCAGTTAGTCACACTCGCAAAGACGCCCCTATTCTGACATTCTGTCTCAAAATATCACCGTTTTTCCTTTCAACACTTTACTAATATGTTGCTCCTGCGATAGCTAGAAGCCAGCTACCCAATGCCATTACATCTCATTTTTTATCCAACGTCTTGTCCTGATCAGCTCGAGAGATCCGTATCTATACTTAAAAGACATAGCTTTAATTGTCTAAACGATAATCACTCGACGGACTGCGCGTCAAAATCCTATCGTCTACCCATACGATAGCCCACACATAAATATAACAGACAAACAAAGGACTCTTGATCCACATACACACATAATTCATATAACACGTAAACACATAACTCACGTATCACATAATTCATATCATATATGACTCGGTTCACTAAAAGGTTTGACTCAGTACATTTAAAACTGAAATCGGGTCAAAAATATAATTTATCAATAAAAAATTGACTCAGAAATGATTCGTAGAACAAGTAACCTTTTGAAAAAAAATAATATGGGTCTCAAACGTATTTTTATTGAAAGTGAAATATTTTTCTGAGTCTATACGCGTTCGTTTCGTATTAAACGGACGAACGGTTTATTTATTACAAATAAAATAAGAATAAATCAATTAATATTAATATTAATTGATTTTTAAATACCAAAATATGATTTTTAAAAGCTTAAAAGTAATTTTTAGGAATTATTTGAATTAATTATAAATAATTTACATTTATTTAACTATTTATAAATAAAATTAATTGATTAAATTATTTAATCAATTAATTAAACTCAAAAATAATTAACTAAAACAATTATAAATAATTAAATCAAATTAAAGTTTGGAAAATAATAAAAGAAAATAATTTTAGGAATTTAAAAGAATTAAGTAAATAATTTTTGGAATTCAAAATAATAAGTAAATGATTTTTGAAAATAGGATAAATCATTTTTAGAATATTAAAAATGAATTTTGAAATAAAAATAAAAAGAAACGGCAGAAACAGATTCAAGTTCTAGGGGTTGGGATTTTGAAGATCAAAGGGTGGCTGAGGTAGGGGACGACCGGAAAATCCGGTTGAAGCTCGCCGGAATCTGGGGAGCAACCCAGAAACCGGTTGACTTCGCCGGTTTCCGGCCGAAGTCCGGCCACCGCCTCACCTCCCCGTTTAGCCACAAAACGCTGCCGAAATCGATGGTTTTAGCTACCAATCGATTCTAAATTTCCCCACAAACTCAGGTTTACTAACATCAACATCCAATATCAATCCAAACACAATCTTCGATCAAAACCAAAACATTTTCCGGCAAACTAATCGGAAATTCGGTTCCTTCGATTCTTCAATGAAATTCAACGAGTAATAGTTCAAATTAAAGCCCTAACCATCTACAATCATATCCAATAATCAAAATCCATCACCATCTTCTCATAAATCCAGAAAATCAAATAAAAAAAACTAACAAAATAAGAACTCGAATTAATCATTCTTGAACTAAAACGATATGATTGTATATGCAAATCAAGTCTATAACCCATTCTAAAGCTAGTTATTATCTCAAAATCAATCAACAATCAACATATCTCAAAATCGAAATTCAAGAATATGAACAAAAAAATCGATTTTCTCAACCACGCAACCTCAATTTGTAAAAATGGTACCAATAGAACGGGCTCGTTAAGGGCTTTAATTTGGTTATCAGAGCTTTACCAATGGATTCCTGAATCACCCAATATCATTGAATCTTTGTTCTTGAATGAATATCACTCCCAAATTGTGTTCTTGAATAATTCTATTTTTCGGAATTTTTTTTTAATAAAATAAAATGAATAAAGAAATCAGTTTCCACTATTTATATTTACAGAAAAATTAGACCCCTAAAATTAATTAAGGGTGTTTTTATTCCCTAATTAAAATAATTAGGCCCCAAAATAATAATTACGGGGAATAATTTTAAAAGCGATATAATATAAAATTTGTATCAATACTCCCCAAAAATTACGAAGAATTCAAAAATACAGAAATACTGGGTATTTGAAATACGAATGATATTATAAAAATAAAAACACAAATTTTGTGGACTTTAACGTTCCGGTGGGGTCCCGGTCTGTTTATTTTTGAAAAACAGAAATGCTTCCTAAATTAACATAAAATCCCGAAAACACATAAACTGCATTCAAACGCACATAAAATGAGATAAAATGAGTAACGCAAATAAACACGATTCCAAATTACAGATCGATTCATATAAATGCATCTTAAATACGTAACAAGTATCTCATTGGATCATATCGGATCCGAAAATAGATTACTTAGCCGCTAAGTAACTGTAAAATGATCCAAAAATAGATTACTTAGCCACTAAGTAACTATATAACGATACAATTAATATTAGATTTGGATAATTATCAAAACAGAGCTTCCTGTAAAATAATTTATACAAAAATAAGACGATAATGTCTCGCCTTTTGAAAATATGGATTTTATCGATCTATAAAATGATTTGCGTAACGAAAATTTTGTGTCGGGCCGTGTACGGGTCAAACCGTAATCCGGATCAAAAAATTCAAAACACGGAAAATATCCGGAATTACCAGATTAGGTTAGGAAGGAGTTTTCGGAAGAGTTTCGGGTTGTAAAAACGCAAAAACAGTTGAAGTTGAAAGATTCCCGGCTTTATAAAATAGTTTTGTAATTATTCAGAAAATAATTAATAAATACATAAATCATTATAAAATCATATAACACTCCAAAAATTACCAGAAAAATATCACAATTTTCTATATTTTATTCTGAACATATAAAAATTAGAACACTCAAGGAATATCACATATAAACACCCAAACATCAATTTCACTTATCATATAATTCACAAAAATTCACATAAAAATCACATAATAATTTCAAATAATAATAATGATAATATTTGAAAATATGGGATATTACAATCTACACTCCTTATAAGGATTCCGTCCTCAGAATCAGCAGAAGAAAGCACTAAGGATCTTCTAGCCAACTTTCCATTTTCAAATAACCTCAATTTTCCATAATCTCAAATAAATCTTGTATTCCTTGTATAATAATACTTTTACAGGAGCTTTGTTGTGCACCACTGTTCCATCCACCTCCTTTGACCAATTCCTCAATAGAATCGCTTTACTGATTGCGAGAAAAAAGAATAGAGAGAAAGATAGAGGGAAAGAAAAAGGAAAGAGAGATAGAGATAAATAGAGAAAGAAATAAAAAGACAGACCGACTTCACTATACGCCCCTGATATTTTAATCGCATTGCAATCCACTGCTGCTCTTGGTAATTCCATCACATAACCCTGTTTTGACTTGAACAGGATAACTCAGTTTAACTTGATTGGCATACCTTCGCATATTTGGGATAATAAAATCATGGAATTTTAAAGAGAAAAGAATTTCATATCATAACGGGTGTCCCACGATTGTGGTTACCAAAATCTGAATTTGAGAAAAAGTATTGTTGAAATGAAGGAATAACTGAGAGATCAATATGATCAAATGAACTTGGTATTGTGTGTCCAAATTAAGACACTACTAAAGGTTGTTAACCTTCATGTATTCACAACACACACAAGTGATGGCATCCCATCCAACTCCTATCACACAGACAGGTATACCTTGTGTCCCCTATAGTTAGGGTTGTTCATCTCAATCAAAATAAAAGAATATCAAAAGAATCCAAAATCAAATGAATAAAACTGGAAAGATTTTAAAGATGATATTTCTGAAGAAAATGAAATCCATAGAACAAAATTCTGGCACCAAATGAGCAAGTGGTGTCACATCACCAAGAAACTATCCACCAAATAAGAAAAGCGGAATTAAATTATTATAACTTGGCAGAGCTATCAAAATCTGAAAAATAGGCTTCATGACAGCCTCTGGCACATTTGAAACACAGATATAATTGAAAATGAGTGTTAGGGAATATATCTTCTAACAATTACTTCTTTTTTAGAGATGTCAAAAGGAATTATAGAAAGAGAAGGTATTGCCAAGGTCTTAATACTTATCTTCTGTTTGAATTCTTCTTTTGACTCGTCATCCGATTCTCGACACTTCTTCATAATCCAGGGATATCGATAATCTTCATCGTCGTCAAATCGTAGTAGCCTCGAAAGATTCCACCATAGAAGTTTTGCAACTGCCAGGAGTTCCATCCAGCTCAGCACAACCATCTCAAATGAACCTGCCTTATCTTAACTTAATCGTTGGCACTATATCCGATAATCCAATAGGAACTCGATATGAGCTCAAACGTCCTCACATAGCTATATACACTCATACACACTCTCTGTTGGGAACCACGGACTTAGGGTGTTACTACGTTTTACGATAAAGATTACGAAAAGAGGATTACCTTGTTAATGGTTGATTCCACGCTCTTCTATTGTATTCCCAAATTCCTTTGAGCGAAGTGTGGCCTCCGTCTTCTGAAGTTATCCTCTCTTCTTGCTCCTTGGTGGCTACAATATGTTTTCACACAATCCCAAGCAAGAAGAGAATAAGAATATATATAGGCTACAATAGGGACCAAGGATAATTAGGTTGGGCCTTCTAATTACATCTTGAGCCTAGCCCAATGTAATTAAATATTAATTCAATCCACTAAAGAATTAATATTTGCACTACCTTTCCTAATACCGTAATTTAATTAATTTGGTTCCAATATTATTTGCTTATTAAATTTCTCATGTTTAAAATATCATATGTCCATTAATTAAATAAATTACTGATAATTTATTTAATTAATATCTTTTATCCTTGATCATCCACTCAACCTTTATTTAATTATGCCAGAATAAATTCCACCTGCAGGGTTTCACATAATTAAATCTTTTTTAGCTTTCAAGGGGACATCATTAACCCGAATATTATCAGGACATGGATTCCTTCAATAAATAATATCCACCATGTATATAATTCCATCACCCAAAATATAATGATATAATTCAAAAGAATTATATCATATATAAATCAAAGCATGTAAATAATATACACGCGTCAATTACTATTTCCGGATTAAGAACCTAAGCATTAATAATAACATAGAATCTTAGTTCTCCTTCTTAATCAGTATCAAGGGAACAATTCTAAATTTGATCCTGTTCAATATACACAAAGTATACTAGTATTATTTATTAGTCAATATAAACTAATCTAAATAATACTACAGCCATACCAGTGGATTGTCCAACACCACCTGTGCTGTGAACCTTATTATATTATATAACCGTATTTAACAATCTAATATTCTGTATCCCATTTGATACTAGATTGTTCACAATATATAATATTAGACAACATGTAAACATTCAAATGATTCTCAAATAAACTGGCCAGAAATAAATGTACATACTTCAAATAAATATTTTCAGTATACACTAACAATCTCCCACTTATACTCAAAATATTCTATGTGTACATCAGTGTTTATTTAATCCACTATTACATAAAAATCTATGTGTCCATCCATCTGACTCCTATCACTTCCACATGCTTGTCAAAAACTTTGGTTGGCAAGCTCTTTGTGAAAGGATCTGCTCGGTTGTCTTCTGAAGATATGTGAGCCACAACTATATCCCCTCGCTTTACGATTCCTCGTATGAGATGATACTTATGTTCAATATGTTTAGCTACTTTGTGGTCTCGCGGTTCCTTTGAATTTGCCACAGCACCAGTGTTATCACAATACACCGTCAAGCTCCTAGGTAAATTAGGTACCACATCTAAGTCCAAAAGGAAGTTCCTGAACGATACAGCCTCCTTGGCAGCCTCAGAGGCCACCACGTACTCGGCCTCCATGGTGGAGTCTGCAATGCATTTCTGCTTTACACTCCTCCATATAACGGCTCCACCTCCCAAAGTAAAAACATATCCCGAGGTTGATTTCCTCTTATCCCTATCTGATTGGAAATCTGAATCAGTATATCCCAAAGGAAATAGATCTGAGGCCTTGTAAATTAACATATACTCCTTAGTCCTTCTCAGGTACTTGAGTATAGTTTTTACTGCACTCCAATGTTCCTGACCTGGGTTCGACTGATATCTACTAACCATGCCTACAACAAAGCAGATGTCAGGCCTCGTACATAACATAGCATACATTAAGCTTCCACATGCTGAAGCATAAGGAACTGCTTTCATGCTCTCTATATCCTTAGGTGTCGAAGGACACTGCTTCTTAGATAGAGCAACTCCATGCTTAAAAGGTAAAAAACCTTTCTTGGAGTTCTGCATGTTAAAATGAGCTAATACTTCATCAATGTAGGGCTCTTGAGATAAATCCAACATCCTTTTCTTGCGATCCCTTATAACTTTGATCCCATATGTATGCCGTTTCACCTAAGTCCTTCATGTCAAATTGTTTGAACAACCATGCCTTTACTGATGACAACATCTCAACATTGTTTCCAATAAGTAAAATATCATCTACATATAGTACTAGAAAAACCACTGCATTACCTTCACTTCTCTTATACATGCACGATTCGCTTGGACTTTGATCAAATCCATATGACTGGACTGCCTGATCAAAATGAATATTCCAGTCTCTAGAAGCTTGTTTAAGTCCATAAATAGACCTCTTAAGCTTACATACCAGATGCTCTTGGCCTTCCTTAATGAATCCTTTTGGTTGATGCATATAGATGGTTTCTTCAAGACTTCCATTAAGAAAAGCTATATTGACATCCATTTGCCAAATCTCATAATCGAGATGAGCTGCTATAGATAAAAGAATATGGATTGACTTAAGCATGACTACCGGTGAAAAGGTTTCCTCATAATCGATACCTTCTTTCAGAGTATACCCTTTCGCAACAGGTCTTGCTTTCCAGGCTTTCACCTTTTTATCTAATCCCCTCTTTTTCTTGTAGATCCACTTACATCCAATAGGTTTTATACCTTTGGGTGGTTCCATGAGCTCCCAGACCTGATTAGAATACATTGATTCTATCTCAGATTCCATCGTCTTTTGCCAAAGATCTGCATCTTTGTCGTGTACTGCCTCTTCGTATGTACGGGGATCATCATCATGTTCACCAGGGACCAAGTCTGAAGACTCTCCCAAAAACATGAATCTATCAGGCTGTTGAACAACCCTCCCACTACGACAAGGCACTGGTGCGGTATTAGTGACAGGTTGTACATTATGTTGTGGTTGTTCTACTTGTACTACAGCTTCATAGGTATTATTTGTCCCTCCCACTAGTTCCTCTAAAACGACACTACTCATGGGTTTGTGATTCATTATATAGTCCTCCTCCAAGAATCTTGCATTGGTGCTAACAATGACATCCCGATTCTTCGGACTATAAAATAAATATCCTTTCGTTTCCATGGGGTAGCCTACAAACAACTTTACTTCTGTACGAGATTCTAACTTAGTCGCGTTCTTGTTCAGCACATATGCTGGACAACCCCATATTCAAATATGTCTTAGACTCGGTTTATCCCCGGTCCACAATTCTAAGGGGGTTTTAGGAACCGATTTAGAAGGTACTAAGTTCAGAAGATAAGCTGCTGTCTCTAAGGAATGTCCCCAAAATGACTTGGGTAAATACGAATAACTCATCATCGATCTAACACTCTCTAAAAGAGTTTGGTTCCTTCTCTCTGCTACACCGTTCTGCTGGGGTGTGCCTGGTGCAGTTAACTGGGATTCTATCCCATTTTCTGATAAATATTCCCTAAATTCTCCAAGCAAGTATTCGCCACCACGATCTGATCGTAGTGACTTGATACTTTTATTAAGTCGCTTTTCCGTTTTAGCTTTGTACTCTTTGAACTTATCAAAGCACTCAGACTTACGGCGCAATAAATAAACGTACCCATATCTAGAATAATCATCAATGAAAGTGACGAAATATTCATAACCACCTCTTGCTTGGATATTCATGGGTCCACATAAATCAGAGTGTACCAATTTTAATACTTGTTTGGCTCTATTCCACTTTGCCTTGAAAGGCCTATTAGTCATTTTACCTTCAAAGCAGGATTCACAAACTGGAAATGGCTCCACTGCCAATGAGCTTAAAGGCCCGTCTACTACCATTCTTTGAATCCTCCTCAAGTTAATATGACCTAATCTCAAGTGCCGAAGATATGTTTGGTTCAAACTAGAAGGTTCCTTTCTTTTAGTAGAGTTAGAAGATGTGTTGTTCAATTCCCTAAATTGCAGTTGCAGTGCAGGTTGACTAGGATTAATTATATACAAATTGTCTTGCAATGTACCAGAACATATAATTCGTTTATTCATTATAATAGAAACATTACGATCCAAACAAACATTATAACCATCCAAAGCAAGTTTAGAAACCAAAATTAAATTCCTTCTAAAAGAAGGTACATAAAGACAATTGTTCAAAACCAAAATCCTATCAGAACCAAAAGATAAATGAATAACTCCTACTGCAACTACTGCTACTTTCGTAGCATCTCCCATGAACACGTATATCTCACCATCTCTAAGCATTATGGATAGTTGGAACCCCTGCATAGAATTACAAACATGATCAGTGGCTCCTGTATCTACACACCAAGTGCTCGTAGATATAGCCGCTATAAATGTTTCTGTAACTAGAGAAAGAGACATACCAGTATTGTTTGTCTTCTTAGGAAGAGGACAATCATGTTTCCAGTGACCTAACTGTTTGCATCTGAAGCACTTTCCCTTAGGCTTTTTCACACCACCCTGAACTCCCACTGCCTTCACAGCTTTCTGTGTCTGAGCCTTTTTCTTCTTCTTAATACCTTTCGGCTTAGAGGAAGAACCTTTCTCAGCCACATTCACTTGAACACTCTACTGAAATAATCCTTCAGCTGCCTGAAGTTCCGTCAGCAGTTCCGCGAGACTATACTGCCTCTAGTTTATGTTGTAATTCAAGCGGAACTGCTCAAAACTCTTGGACAAGCTCATAAGGATAATGTCAATCTGGATTTTCCCGTCAAGTTCAGCACCAAGGATCTCTATCTCATTCAGATGAGACATCATCTTGAGAACATGATCCCTTACAGGTGTGCCTTCAGCCATCTGAGTGTTCATTAAAGCCTTCATGGCTACTTGCCTAGCAGCCCTATTCTGATCTCCAAAAAGTTCCTTGAGATTAAAGAGCATAGTGGATTAAAACCCATTTTATCCTGAAAATCATGCATAAAAACATCACATAAATAAGGGTGCATTAATTATTAAGATCTATTGATTCCTCTAACAATTATTAAAATTTAATGCACTAACATATAAACACCATAAGCTTCTGGTACGCCACGATGTGTGACATGTATACCACCTAATTTTGTTTAAATGTTACTTCGGTCTTATTACTAAACAATATGCCACGTTGGGGTGGACTATATTATTTTTCATTGCTAAGTGTATACCATCATCAAATCTTAAATTATTTGAAATCTATGGAACTTGGTACGCCACGATGGGTGGCGTGTATACCTTCCAATATTCGTAATTTTGCCTTGAATAGAATACTTCAATTCAATATTCATCAATGGTTTGATTTCTAGGTAGTGGAGGAGTCACATCGGTCTCGCTTAAAACCCACAGCTTTACAAGTTCGATGAACCCGTTTTTGACAAAATCGCCCCAAATCAGAAATAAAGAAAATCCGTATTTATTCCTTTCAAAATTTATTAATTTAAGAAGTTTATTCTAGTAATTTCTATAACATTCTAGACACCATAAATTACATGCCACGATGGGTGACGTATATATAATTTATATTCGTCTTTATGTTAAATTACCTACAACCAATAATGGAGACTATGGGATTTAATTTCATATTAATTCCCTCTCCCACTTAGATTTTTTTTATTAAAATTGAGAAATTTTAAAATTAAATGGGGCCCTATGTTGTTATAATTATGTCTGATCATGCATTCAAAATACACACATAATTTTAGCAACATATAACATTTAATTAAAACAATAAATAAAATTTATGTCCATGTCGTCCTAATTAAGTTAAACATGCAATTTTAAAAGAATTACACACATAATTAACGACACACATAATCAATAAATTAAAGCAATAATTAAAATTTAATGGAAAAAATTAAAATAAATTTTCCACTATTATGGCCCTTGAAAAAAAAATCCAGCTCTCAAAAAAAAATCTGCCCCAAGCGCGTCCCGACGCCCCCAGCAGCCCCAGCAGCCCCAGCAGTCCCAGCTGCCGCCGCAGCCCCAGCAGTCCCAGCTGCCGCAGCGGCCCCAGCAGCCCCAGCTGCCGCAGCGGCCGCAGCACGCGCGCGCTTGTTGCTTTTCTGTGAGTTTTGTTTTGATTTTGTTCGATCCAAACATCAACAGCAGCCCATTGTAATCGCACAGCGGAACAAAAAACTATCGGAATTGATTTCCGATCGCACATAAATATTACAAAATAACCGGAACAATTACAAAAAAAATAGATCTAATACAAAACTAATTTTGTAAAATCTATTCTAACACGATCAACCCTCGTGTAAATTACAATCACGATTAAACCACGTGGAAACCAAAACAAAAATTAACCACGATTAAACCACGTGGGATCCAAACACATAATTAAAATATATATGGCCATAATAGTGGATTAACAACTTGCATCAAAACCAATACAAGCAAAACACTATATACACGCATATATAATTACGACATGGACATTATATCATAAAACGTAGAACCCATTACCAGGCTCTTGATACCAATTGTTGGGAACCACGGACTTAGGGTGTTACTACGTTTTACGATAAAGATTACAAAAAGAGAATTACCTTGTTAATGGTTGATTCCACGCTCTTCTATTGTATTCCCAAATTCCCTTGAGCGAAGTGTGGCCTCCGTCTTCTCAAGTTATCCTCTCTTCTTGCTCCTTGGTGGCTACAATATGTTTTCACACAATCCCAAGCAAGAAGAGAATAAGAATATATATAGGCTACAATAGGGACCATGGATAATTAGGTTGGGCCTTCTAATTACATCTTGAGCCTAACCCAATGTAATTAAATATTAATTCAATCCACTAAAGAATTAATATTTGCACTACCTTTCCTAATACCGTAATTTAATTAATTCGGTTCCAATATTATTTGCTTATTAAATTCCCCATGTTTAAAATATCATATGTCCATTAATTAAATAAATTACTGATAATTTATTTAATTAATATCTTTTATCCTTGATCATCCACTCAACCTTTATTTAATTATGCCAGAATAAATTCCACCTGCAGGGTTTCACATAATTAAATCTTTTTTAGCTTTCAAGGGGACATCATTAACCCGAATATTATCAGGACATGGATTCCTTCAATAAATAATATCCACCATGTATATAATTCCATCACCCAAAATATAATGATATAATTCAAAAGAATTATATCATATATAAATCAAAGCATGTAAATAATATACACGTGTCAATTACTATTTCCGGATTAAGAACCTAAGCATTAATAATAACATAGAATCTTAGTTCTCCTTCTTAATCAGTATCAAGGGAACAATTTTAAATTTGATCCTGTTCAATATACACAAAGTATACTAGTATTATTTATTAATCAATATAAACTAATCTAAATAATACTACAGCCATACCAGTGGATTGTCCAACACCACATGTGCTGTGAACCTTATTATATTATATAAACGTATTTAACAATCTAATATTCTGTATCCCATTTGATACTAGATTGTTCACAATATATAATATTAGACAACATGTAAACATTCAAATGATTCTCAAATAAATTGGCCAGAAATAAATGTACATACTTCAAATAAATATTTCCAGTATACACTAACAATCTCGTTTCTAGTTTCCTATAACCTCAGGTCTGATACCAACCTGTAACGCCCCCAAATCCGGGGTCAGAGGATTTGGTCGTCACTATAAAACTTCAATCCAAATTAACCTGTTAAATCAATAAATAAATGACAGCGGAAGATAATTATCATAAATGACCCCAAACTACTCTAAAATCTTTTAAGGTTACAGTTCTAGAAACAAGGTATCCAAATTCCACCAATAAATTTTCACTTTCTTTTAAAACTCTTTTCAATAAATTCCAACTCACAATTAAACCCACTAGTCTAACTTCGAAATGAAGTATACTAGGCCCAAATAAAATACACAACTATAATATAATCTAATATAAACAAATGTATACAATAAAACTTACACTAGTCTGCAAACCCTGGACCAACCACCTTCCCAAAAGCTTCTTCTTTGCTTCCTTTAATTACGCAGCTAAACAGCTCAAGCTAGTCCTCACTGGAGGTTAAATTTGAACACAGGAAAGTATGAGCGAAAGAAATGCTCAGCAAGTTCATTATAATATATATATGGTTGTTTTGATATAAAACTGACATCTGCATTAGAGCAGAACACTTGAAATCATAATTGTTGAATCATAAAATTTTAGTTGAGGAATCCCAGAATTAATTCCTTAATTGTATTCAAAACCATTTTGATATTTTTGAGCGAAATGCTTCAGCAATACTTTAAATCTTGACGAGAATAAAACTCGTAAAACAGTGTTTACGGAAATATCGTAAACCATAACAACAAGAAGCAATGATTATTGATTGAATCATAAACTTTACTCAAAACCGAACTCTTCAAATTAATACTTACTTTGTTGTCATATCAAATTAGATATCAATACGAACTTTGATGCTCACAACACCCATACTGAAGTCAACATCAATCATCTATACTAATACCACCTTTGATATTTAACAACAATGTAAGTATCAGCATAAATCAGAATCTGAATCAAACCGCAATTCACTTTTAATCCAAAATAGAATCAGTACTTTTAATCGAAAACAGAATCAGTTGATAAATCATTTATTCTATGATTATCAAAACAATAAAGAAATTTAAATATCAATTTAGATTGGAACCAACAACATTTCATGTTGTTCCCGATGATCAGTCACGAAACAACACTGGTATCCCGTAGCCATACCGTAAATATAGGTACTACCCGTATCCCGAAGATATACGGTACCTATAGGGCGCCAGAAAAGGCATAACAATCCTTGTAAGATATTACACTTCTGTATTACACTTCTGTATAATAGCTCACGCTGGACCGGTGCCTCGGCCTCTCACGCAACCAGTAACCATCCAGTCTTAAAACATTTTATTGAAAAAGGGGTCATAATATTCGACACCCGAAATAATTTTATTCCCCCAATTCTTGGGTAGGAATATTCGCAACCAAATCACTTTTCTCAAAATCCAAAACATTTATAAATCTGATAATTGGATAAATAAAATCACTTGACTATTCTGAACATAGAATAGCAGCAGAAGAATACTTGCATAAACAGAATTATTTAATCCAGCGATATGTAAAACATTTATCTATTCTAAACTGAGAATAGGGAAAGCAATATTTGCATAATAAAATTCAAAATAAATATCCCTTGAATAATAAGTGATGATAGGGATACTTGCATAATATGATTCGAAATAAATATCACTTGAACGATAAGTGAAGTCAGGGGTACTTGCCTTTGGGATTTAGAAGTTAGTCACACTCGCAAAGACGCCCCTATTCTGACATTCTGTTTCAAAACATCACCGTCTTTCCTTTCAACACTTTACTGATATGCTGCTCCTGCGATTGCTAGAAGCCAGCTACCCAATGCCATTACATCTCATTCTTTATCCAACGTTTTGTCCTAATCAGCTCGAGAGATCCGTATCTATAATTAAAAGACATAGCTTTAATTGTATAAACAATAATCACTCGATGAACTGCGCGTCAAAATCCTATCGTCTACCCATACGATAGCCCACACATAAATATAACAGACAAACACAGGACTCTTGATCCACATACACACGTAATTCACATAACACGTAAACACATAACTCACGCATCACATAATTTATATCATATATGACTCGGTTCACTAAAAGGTTTGATTCAGTACATTTAAAACTGAAATCGGGTCAAAAATATAATTTATCAATCAAAAATTGACTCAGAAATGATTCGTAAAACAAGTAACCTTTTGAAACAAAATAATTTGGGTCTCAAAAGTATTTTTATTGAAAGCGGAATATTTTTCTGAGTCTATACGCGTTCGTTTCTTATTAAACGGACGAACGGTTTATTTATTACAAATAAAATAAGAATAAATCAATTAATAATAATATTAATTGATTTTTAAATACCAAAATATGATTTTTAAAAGCTTAAAAGTAATTTTTAGGAATTATTTGAATTAATTATAAATAATTTACATTTATTTAACTATTTATAAATAAAATTAATTGATTAAATAATTTAATCAATTAATTAAACTCAAAAATAATTAACTAAAACAATTATAAATAATTAAATCAAATTAAAGTTTGGAAAATAATAAAAGAAAATAATTTTAGGAATTTAAAAGAATTAAGTAAATAATTTTTGGAATTCAAAATAATAAGTAAATGATTTTTGAAAATAGGATAAATCATTTTTAGAATATTAAAAATGAATTTTGAAATAAAAATAAAAAGAAATGGCAGAAACAGATTCAAGTTCTAGGGGTTGGGATTTTGAAGATCAAAGGGTGGCTGAGGTAGGGGACGACCGGAAAATCCGGTTGAAGCTCGCCGGAATCTGGGGAGCAACCCAGAAACCGGTTGACTTCGCCGGTTTCCGGCCGAAGTCCGGCCACCGCCTCACCTCCCCGTTTAGCCACAAAACGCTGCCGAAATCGATGGTTTTAGCTACCAATCGATTCTAAATTTCCCCACAAACTCAGGTTTACTAACATCAACATCCAATATCAATCCAAACACAATCTTCGATCAAAACCAAAACATTTTCCGGCGAACTAATCGGAAATTCGGTTTCTTCGATTCTTCAACGAATTTCAACGAGTAATAGTTCAAATTAAAGCCCTAACCATCTACAATCATATCCAATAATCAAAATCCATCACCATCTTCTCAGAAATCCAGAAAATCAAATAAAAAAAACTAACAAAATAAGAACTCGAATTAATCATTCTTGAACTAAAACGATATGATTCTATATACAAATCAAGTCTATAACCCATTCTAAAGCTAGTTATTATCTCAAAATCAATCAACAATCAACATATCTCAAAATCGAAATTCAAGAATATGAACAAAAAAATCGATTTTCACAACCACGCAACCTCAATTTATAAAAATGGTACCAATAGAACGGGCTCGTTGAGGGCTTTGATTTGGTTATCAGAGCTTTACAAATGGATTCCTGAATCACCCAATATCATCGAATCGTTGTTCTTGAATGAATATCACCCCCAAATTGTGTTCTTGAATAATTCTATTTTTCTGAATTTTTTTTAATAAAATAAAATGAATAAAGAAATCAGTTTCCACTATTTATATTTACAGAAAAATTAGACCCCTAAAATTAATTAAGGGTGTTTTTATTCCCTAATTAAAATAATTTGGCCCCAAAATAATAATTACGGGGAATAATTTTAAAAGCGATATAATATAAAATTTGTATCAATACTCCCCAAAAATTACGAAGAATTCAAAAATGCAGAAATACTGGGTATTTGAAATACGAATGATATTATAAAAATAAAAACACAAATTTTGTGGACTTTAACGTTCCGGTGGGGTCCCGGTCTGTTTATTTTTGAAAAACAGAAATGCTTCCTAAATTAACATAAAATCCCGAAAACACATAAAATGCATTCAAACGCACATAAAATGAGATAAAATGAGTAACGCAAATAAACACGAGTCCAAATTACAGATCGATTCATATAAATGCATCTTAAACACGTAACAAGTATCTCATTGGATCATATCGGATCCGAAAATAGATTACTTAGCCGCTAAGTAACTGTAAAACGATCCAAAAATAGATTACTTAGCCACTAAGTAACTATATAACGATACAATTAATATTAGATTTGGATAATTATCAAAACAGAGCTTCTTGTAAAATACTTTATACAAAAATAAGACGATAATATCTCGCCTTTTGAAAATATGGATTTTATCGATCTATAAAATGATTTGCGTATCGAAAATTTTGTGCCGGGCCGTGCACGGGTCAAACCGTAATCCGGATCGAAAAATTTAAAACACGGAAAATGTCCGGAATTACCAGATTAGGTTAGGAAGGAGTTTTCGGAAGAGTTTCGGGTTGTAAAAATACAAAAACAGTTGAAGTTGAAAGATTCCCGGCTTTATAAAATAGTTTTATAATTATTCAGAAAATAATTAATAAATACATAAATCATTATAAAATCATATAACACTTCAAAAATTACCAGAAAAATATCACAATTATCTATATTTTATTCTGAACATATAAAAATTAGAACACTCAAGGAATATCACATATAAACACCCAAACATCAATTTCACTTATCATATAATACAAAAATTCACATAAAAATCACTTAATAATTTCAAATAATAATAATGATTATATTTGAAAATATGGGATATTACAGATGTCTTTCCATCTTTTATTCTTCTTACCGAGAGGAGCATAATTTGAAGAAAAATCATCAGTCTTCCCTTCTGCTTTATGTCATAGCTCCCTCTTTGATTTTAAAACTCTTTGCAAATATTCTTTACATGCTTGATCAGCTTTCCTTCTATCCATCTTTTCTTTTTCATCAGCCTCTGAAATATGAGGAGTGATTACTAGAGAAGGAGCTTACTCATTTAATGCTTTGATCTCTTTTTCATCAGATTTAAAATCAGTTATCAGGTTCACAGCATCAGGATCTGCTTTTACCTCAGGATTTGTGTCTGCATCAGGAGTTACATTCTGATTTGCTGTATCAGCTTGATCAATGTCGATGGCTGATCTTTTCTTCCTTGGTATAATCAATTCTTCTGGCTTCTGAACCTTTTATCTTCTTCATTTCCTTGTACAAGAACATAACCTTCTCTAGATAGAAAATTCAGAAAAGTAGAGTTGAATGCAGTCACTTGACTTGATCTAGAAGTTCTTCCACCTCTTTCTCTTCCTCATCCTCTTGCTCTTGCAGATCTACCACCTCTTTTTTCTCTTCATTTAGAAGTGTTAGCTTCAGCTTCAATTTGAGCCAAAAGCTCCTTTTGTTGCATAACTGCTTCTTCAGGTGTTAGATCAGGAATTTCTTTAGTTATATACCCAAGAGCACTCCTAGCATTCTTTTTCTCAAACTTCTTGTCTTTGTAGTACAAGAAAATCTCTTCACATGTTTCCTTATGTCTGTAAGGAAAGAATATCCCTTTAGCTTCTGCTAAATTTGAGATTGTAATATGATCATCCTCAGGAGCACCAGCAGTAGTCTTGTGCATGGCTTTATAAGCACCAATAGACTTCCTTTATCCTGATGGATCATTCTTCCTGCAATGTTGAAGTTGTTGAGCAGTAGAAACAATTTGAATATCTGTAACTGGATTATTCTTATCACCATCATCATCAATATCTTTATCCTTTGTCTGAATAGAATCTGGTGTACATTTTGTAGCAACTATCTTCTCCCCCTTTTTGGCATCAGTATTTGAAGAAGAGAAAACAGAGCATCTAGTTTGTCACCTATAGAATAAACCATGTCTTCTAAGGAGGAAAGTCTAGAGGCCATGTTGTCTTGAGATTTAACTACATCGTTGATGGTATTTTTCACACTTTTGATTTCAGCTGAGTTAGGTGTGTGAAGCAAAAATCCATCAATTTTCTCTTTGACACCAGTATGAGACTTCTTCATTTCATCAAGTTCAGAGTGAATTCCTTTAACAGAAATGGTTGAGGCCTTACGATTCAACTTCAGATTA
Organism: Apium graveolens; assembly: GCF_009905375.1. Lineage (NCBI taxonomy): Eukaryota > Viridiplantae > Streptophyta > Magnoliopsida > Apiales > Apiaceae > Apium > Apium graveolens. The sequence goes on from NC_133649.1 coordinate 199,535,802, forward strand.
GGAGTTTGAATTTCATCATAGGCACGATAAATGTGTTACAGGCCAAGAGTAGATGAGATAGAAGTATTTGTAAGTCTCCAATTATAATCCCATTATGTCTGTCTAAAATACTCAGCATCAGGATTGTAATAAGAAGGATTTTCAGTGAAGTGCGAAGAAGAACCAACATTGGACTTCTTAGGCAGCAATTGCAGACTTAAGCTAAGCTGAATCAGAATCATCGTCATCACTATCATTGTCAGAGTCAGACAAGCCATCAGAAGAATGTGCAGAATCAGGCAGAATTGCCTTGCCTTTATCCACATTCTTTGCAAGATATGCTTGTGGCTGATGTGATCCTGAAACAGAAACATAGTAACACCTAAATCTCTCTGTTTTTTTCAAGTGATCTCATCACTTCTCACACAACATATTACTTTTAAGAGTAACATTATTCTCACAGAAGAAACTTTATAAGTAAAGAAAAACTTATAAGATTCTTGTCTCAAAACTACCTCTCCTTTTTCCAGTACAGGAGACTGCCACTCAAAATATTTTTCTCTCTTTTTTTTTTAAAATCTGATATTTTCACATAGTCTCTCAGAAAGGCTTAATCACATATATAGCAAAAAAATAAGAGATGGCTGAGAAGAGTTGTATGTTTGTCATATAAATAGAGGTAACCTCAAAGAAGAGACTATTTATAATCATACAAACATGAGAATATATGAGAAGTTAGCAATACCTGAAGGTGATTCCTCAAGTGGAAGTGATGAAAGTGGAGGAATAAATAGCATATCAGGATGCTTTTTCAAACTAGCAACTAGTAATGGATCATCAGTTGTAGCTAGTGTAGTTGAAGGATGATTCTCAGTAGGAGTTGTTGTATCATCAGGATTTGATCTATCAGGAGAAGTTGAAAGACCAGCATCAGTACTTTGAACTGATGGTTCTTGTGGAGTCTGAGATATTTGAGCTGCTTCAGCAATGCTTGGTGAAGGTTCTTGTGTGCTCTTCTCAAAAATAGGATCATCAATTATTGCATCCACCTATGACAGTATCTCCTGATGAGTTTGCTTCTCCTAGAGTAGTTGAATTGAGTCAGCAAGAAGATCACTTTGAGCAATATTAACAATGATCTGTGCAGCCTCAGTGTCTACATCTTCCCTTTGAGAAGATGGTTCTTGTGTGACTGGATGTGTTGCAGTTGCTAAATCCCTCTAAGACCTAGGTTCTTGTGTACTAACATCCTTGTCAAGAGGCTGAGTCTTCTTCTTCTTTATGATGTATCCAACTACTTCTTCACTTCTTCTTTTTAACTGGCTCTTTGTAGTTTTCTTGTGTTCAGCAGTTGCTTCAATTATTGGAAGCTTGTCAAGCTGAGCACTAGCATCAGTAGTTGGCTCCTTGATTCCAGTAGTGTCAATCAAGTCATCAGGATTTTGATCAATGGACTTCTTGATTTTTGACAGGGACCCTATTGGCATATGATCATCTAATTCAGAATCTTCTTGAATGATCAGTCTTTTTTTTCCTGATTGGAAAGTGGTCTTATTTCTTCTCACTCTTACTCAGTGAGACTTGTTTAGCTTTCTGTCCAGATGTGACATATTTCTTAAACAACCTTTTCTTTGTTACAACTGATGTCTTTTGAGAGACAGCAGAGGAGGCTAATTTAGAGGCTTGTTGTGTTTGATGTTTGGAAGAAGAAATGCTTGGGTTAGAAACAAGATGGGTGATTCCTTGAGTCTTAGCATCAGGAACTGTAACAGAGGTGCCAACATCAGGATTTGCAGGCACTTATGTAGGAGTAGGTCTATTTCTTAACAGAAATTACCTGACCTCTCTAGGAAGAAAGGGTGGTCCTGAAAATTTGTTCTTTTCATCCCTTTTAATATGATCAGTGATTGCTTTTTCAGAAATTTGAAAAATAGGGAGTAATTCATCATCATCAAACATAGCATTAGGGCATAGAAAATTGAAAATCAGTTGCAAAAACCTAGTATACCCTATTACTCCTGAAGCATCTACTCTCCTAGCAATTATGAACTGTAATATAGTATTACCATAATCAAAATCACCTGAGTTAAGAAGAGAGTACCCAATTCTCAGGAAGTAGATGGAAGAGCATCAACGTTTGTTGTCTTATTTAAGAAACATCTACTGATGTAGTCAAAGAAAAAGTTGCACTCTCTTTTCAGTTTGGTCCTGGCCAGTTTTCCAATGGTTGTGATTTCTCCTTGATATCCTGAAGTCCTGAGCATATCAAACAGCTGCCCAGTGGTATGAGTATCAGGAGCACCATCAAGAGGAGGCAATCTCAAGGTTTGAAGCAGAATGTCAGAATCAACTTCATATCTTTGGTCATTATACTCAAAAGGAAAGCCAGAATGTGTTGGATTTACCACAGCTGTGTTCCAGACCTACATGACAGCCCTGTATGACACCTTAACAGGATTTGTGAGAGCACCCAATTGGACATAGAAGAATAAAATCCTGAATATCATGAAAAGATGATGGTAGCTGCTGATGTGTAAGCATAGCTAAGTAATTGTTAGTGCCAAATATGTTTCCATGAATGATTGCGGTTTGACTGAAGAATGGTGAAACTTCAGAAGTTGTCATGATGTGAATAGCTTGTGAGAGAGTAAGTGTGAGATGTGCGCGGTGAAACTAAGTGTATAATGAATTGTTTTACAGAATTTCTTCTGGTTTTATAGCTTCACTATTCAAAGATAGGTTTAACACACTCGTATAAATGAGGTAACTTAGTGAATTTGACTTCGAACAGGAAACAATTACTGAGTAATTGAGTTTGTCGGTGGAGGAAATTGTGGAAGTAAATACAAAATACATACAGTTATATCAAGACACAACCGTAGAAATTTGTTTATCTGATAATCCACCATTAATCATTAATTAAGTGAGACACTTAATTGCAACAATAAAGCTTACTCAGAGATTGATTAACACTAATAATCTGAATTAGAACGTGTTGACCTGTCATCAGGATTTGAGACCTTTCTTCTGTCAGGATTTGACTAACTCAGGATATGTCGATTCAAATTCAACATTTATTTGTCAAAGCATCACAAATTATTAGCAACCACAATTTTAATCAAAACATTCATCAAGAAATACAATTCAAGTAGATGAAGTAAAGATTAACAGGCTTCAATAAGAACATTCATATTCATTAATTCGAGAGAAACATAGACTAAATCTTGCAAAAGGAAATTTCATTAATATATCTAAAGAATACATTTCATAAAATTTGTAGATTACATGCAAAATATTACAAGATAATCCTAGTCTAAGAAGTTGAACATTAACAGCCTTGGTCTAAGAAGCCTGACAAAGCTGATGGTGAAGAGAAATGGATGGAGGATGTTTAATTCTTCTTCTTCCTACTTTCAACAAAGAGAACAGCAAGAAGAATGATTTTCTCCTGTTGTTTAATATTGTGGAGATGAAATTCTCTTTGGAAAAACAGAAGATCATTTTTGATGTTGTCTGGAAGTTGAATCCAGATGTCGTATGGAATGTCGTTGATGGGATATGAAGTCTGGATTCCATTTCAAAAAATGGTCACAGTACTTGTGCCATAGCAGTAAAACCAACTAGGGTTTGCCATTGTTTGAGAGAAATGAAAAGATGTGTTTGGGTAGGAAAAGATGTGATTTTATTGAAGGATGAGCGGTCATTTAAATAACCAAGAGAATATCAAGAGACTAAGAGACTGAAGAGTTAACTTAATGAATTAACCAAAAGATTTATTTTTAAGGCACGTCTCCCTAGACTGATGAGTAATTATGACAGTGTTATATTTATTCGGACATGCACAATTAGCAAATAAATTCACTTAATTTATCATGCATATAAAATAGAATACATCAAATATTTCTGGCTTAATATCTAAAAACACAGCATTTAGGACATATCAAGATTTGATCAATATACATCAGGATTTGATGAAATATAAATTGAAATAAAAATATACTTGTTCCAATTAACCATACCAAGTTCATTCACAAGCTTTGTAAATTTTACTTCAGGTAATGGCTTTGTGAAGATATCAGCCAGCTGCTGATCAGTAGGAACAAAATGAAGCTCTATGGTTCCTTCCATGACATGCTCTCTTATGAAGTGATATATGATACTGATGTGCTTTGTAAGAGAGTGTTGCACCAGATTTCCTGTCATAGCAATAGCACTTTGATTATTACAATAAATAGGAATTTTTGAGAATGATAATCCATAGTCCATGAGCTGATTTCTCATCCATAACAACTGAGCACAGCAACTCCCAGCTGCAATATATTCATCCTCAGCAGTTGAAGTAGAAATAGATTTATATTTCTTGCTGAACCATGAGACTAATCTGCCTCCCAAGAACTGACAGCTCCCTGATGTACTCTTCCTGTCTATTTTGTATCCAGCAAAATCAGCATCTGAATATTCACATAATGCAAAGTCAGCTTCCCTTGCATACCAAAGTCCAAGTGAAATAGTACCCTTGAGGTATCTGAAGATTCTCTTTACTGTAATAAAATGTGGCTCCCTTGGCTTTGCCTGAAATCTTGCACACAAACAAGTGGCAAACATAATGTCTGGCCTGCTAGCAGTTAGGTATAATAGAAAACCAATCATACCTCTGTAAGATGTGACATCAACTGCTGTACCTTCATTTGGATCAAGTTTTGTAGCAGTTATCATAGGAGTACTTGCAGTTGCACTTTCTTGCATATTAAACTTCTTCACTAGATTTCTTCTGTACTTGGACTGATTAATATAGATGCCATTTTCAGTCTATTTAATCTGAAAGCCTCGGAAGTAGCTCATCTCTCCCATCATACTCATTTGATATCTTGATTGCATTAACTTTAAAAACTTATCACACAGTGTTTGATTAGTTGATCTAAAAATGATATCATCCACATAAATTTGGACTAGAAGCAAATCTTTACCTTTATTCAGATAAAATAGGGTTTTATCTATTGTACCTCTTTTGAATCCACTTTCAAGTAGAAACTGAGCAAGGGTTTCATACCATGCTCTAGGTGTTTGCTTCAGTCCATAGAGTGCTTTATCAAGTCTGTAAACATAGTCAGGATGTTTGGGATCCACAAATCCTGGTGGTTGTTCAACATAGACTTCTTCTTCAAGTTCTCCATTGAGAAATGCACTCTTGACATCCATCTGAAAGACCTTGAACTTCTTGTGAGCAGCATATGCCAAGAAGATTCTGATTGCTTCCAACCTAGCAACATGAGCAAATGTCTCATTATAGTCAATGCCTTCCTGTTGGGAATATCCTTTAGCCACCAACCTTTCCTTGTTTCTGATGATTGTTCCATCAGAATCAGTCTTGTTTCTAAAGACCCACTTTGTGCCCCCAATTGACCTGTTCTTAGGTCTAGGCACCAGCTTCCACACTTCATTTCTTTCAAATTTATTCAATTCTTCTTGCATAGCCATGACCCAATCTGCATCCTTGAGTGCATCTTCTACTTTCTTTGGCTCCTCTTTTGAAAGTAGATTGTGATATAAACATTCATTCTGAGTTGCACTTCTTGTCTTTACACCATCATCAGGATTTCCAATGATCAGATCAGGAGTATGATCTTTAGTCCATTTTCTGGCACTGGGAAGTGTCCTTCTGGAGCTTGATGTTCCCCTCTGAATTATATGCCTCTTCAAATGCATTTGAGGTTCCCCCTGAATCTGTTGTGTTATCTTCTGATGAGATATTGGGACTTGACTCTTGTTCATTTGATGTTAAATCAGCATTGGATTCTGAGAGATTAGATTGAGAAGAATCTTGAGATAATTTTTCAGTGTTAGTACCATCAGCTGACCCTTGTTGTTGCTCCCCCTCAACATGTGCAGGATCATTAGTACAGTGATTATCTTCAGAATCTGAAGGAGTGTCAGGATTTGGGTCATCAGGATTTGACAGTTCATTAGTTTGATCCAGATTCCAACAATGCATTTTCATTTACGAAGATAAAGCTTTCATGAGTGTCTTCTTTAAACCAGAAATCTTCTTATCATCGAAAGATACATTTATGAAGACTACTACAGTATATGTTCTCATATTGAATACTCTGTATGCTTTTGATGGTGAGTATCCCCCAAAGATTCCTTCATCAACCTTTGATTCAAATTTTCCAAGCTGATCAGTATGAGTTCTCAAAATAAAGCACTTACATCCAAATACATGAAGATGTTTGAGACTGGGCTTCTTTTCTTTTATCATTTGATAAGGAGTAACACCATGTCTGTTTATCAGAGTGATATTCTGAGTATAACATGTTGTGTTTACTGCTTCCGCCCAAAAGTAAGTGGGTAGTTTTGCTTCCTCTAGCAGAGTTCTGCCAGCTTCAATCAAGGTTCTATTCTTCCTCTCAACAACACCATTTTGCTGATGTGTACCAGGAGCTGAGAATTGTTGCTCTATGCCTTTGTACTTGCAGAATTCCTCCATCTTTGAGTTCTTGAATTTAGTGCCATTATCACTTCTCAGGATTTTCACTTTATGAGTAGATCTATTTTCAATTTGCCTTATGTGATCCAGAAGAATTTCTGGAGTTTCATCCTTCATGTGTAGAAAATAGACCCATGTATATCTAGTGAAATCATCAACAATTACAAGTGTGTACCTTTTCTTGTTGATGGACATTATGTTCACTGGTCCAAAAAGTTCCAGGTGCAGCATGTGATATGGCTCAGAGATAGAGAATTATGTTTTGCTTTTGAAAGATACTCTTCTTTGTTTAGACTTTTGGCAAGCATCACAAAGACCATTACTTGAGTATAGCATATTTGGCAATCCTCTTACAAGCTCCTTCTTGGCAAGTTCATTAATTGAGTTGAAGTTGAGATGTGAGAGCTTCTTATGCCAGTTCCAACTCTCATCTACTGATGCCTTAGAGATAAGGCAAGTAGCTTCCTTTTCAAGACTTTCATGTAGCCTCGCTTCATATATGTTACCATGTCTGTATCCTATCAAGACGATTTTCTTTGACTTGTTATGAACAACTTCACAGTGTGAGTCATAGAATACCACATGATAACCTCTGTCAGTGATTTGACTGATGCTCAGAAGATTATGCTTCAGTCTATCCACCAGAGCTACATTCTCTATTGCTACCTTTCCGATTATCATATTGCTATATCCCAGAGTGTGTCCTACATTTCAATCTTCATAAGATACATCTGGGCCAGCCTTCTTCTCAAATTCTGACAGCAGGGATTTATTTCCAGTCATGTGTCCTGAACATCCACTATCCAAGACAAGTGTATTTTTCTTGTTACCCTGCAATCAGAAGAATAATTAATTAGAAGGATTTTTAAGGACCCACACTTGTTGGGCCCTCTTTTTGGACATCTTAAGTCTTTGTGTGTCAGGAATACTTTTAACCGTCTTTCCTTTGTCAGGATTTGTCTTGTCAGAAGTAAGTTTAGTAAAACCAACAGAATTAATCACACAAGCAACTTTATTAAACTTAGGCAAAGGTTCATAGTAATTGTGATACAACTTGTGATAATAACTACAAGTATAAATCGAATGCCAACTACTACCACAATGAAAACAAGGATTTTGTGGTTTATGAAATACTGATCTACCCCTAACATCAGACTCAGGAATAGCAGTTTTCCTTTTCTTATTCCTCCTAAAATCAATAGCAAGATGATTAGTATTTCCACAGTTAAAACAAGTATTCCTAGGAGCATTGGGAACAACCTTGTAATTTGAATCCTTAGAAATACCTTGCTTACCATTCCTGTTTCTTTTAGGACTTTTTGTTTGAGGTTTATCAGTAGCCTCAGATATTTTCTTTTTCAATTGTCTTGTTGACCAAAGTCCTATGAACTTTTCTTTCTTAACAGACATAATGGTTTCCTTGATTTCCTTTCTTAGAGTTTTATCACTTACCAGTTTTTCTTATGATACTGATGTTGAACCCTTTTAAAAAATGGATTTGGGTTCTTCAGCTTCTGAAGAGATAAACTTAACAGGAGTTTTAAGAGTAATTTTTGAAAGGAATATGTCCTAAGTCCAATCATGTATGAGGATTTAGGAATAACTTTTATGTAATCTGTTTTGATTTCATTGATATTAATAAAAGACTTGTTTTGTTTTTATTAAGGGCTCTATCTATTTAAGTGTTTAAATAAGATATACCATAGTTTAGAGTAAAGCTTTTTATGGATTATGATGAGATCATAATAGTGAGACCTAAAAAGATGATAACTCTAAACTTAAATAGTTCCTGGTCATAGGATTACTAACTGGTAATTAATAATCCGCAAAGATCGGTACATACTATGCTTGCTTCATTATGAAGGATGTCTGTTCTCATAGACATTTGTGTGGTGACACTATAGCTAGTATGTAGGTGCTTATTATAGAATAAGTTCACTGAACATGACTCGCACAGCTGAACAACTGATGGAGTTCACTCACGTGTCAGCAGTTGTTCACATAGTGATAGTTGTACAAGTATCCTTAGACTAGAGGTCATCATAGTCATCTTGTGTACACTGAACTATGCTTTGGTTTAGTTCTTAGTCTCCAGGGACAATTATTAGGGCTCTTCTGGGTATAGGAATTTGTACACGAAGATAGTGTATGATCAATAAAGGATCTACCCCTTCCAGTGAAGGAAGCGAATGTTCAAGGCTGATCCACTTATGCTAGTTCAGGATTCTCTAGCCAGAGTGAATGAAATTAGAAAGGAGTTTCTAATTTGCATAGAACTACGCATAGTAAATGGTAAGCAAGTGATTGAATTAGATAGGCTTGACACGAGATCCATGCCTTGTATTTAATCGGGACATTGTAGGGTAGAAGGAGTTTATTGTACGGTAACTATTCACTGAATAGGTTCTTGGTATCCTAAGCAGTGAATTCATATTATCCGGATAGTCGCGATATGCTGAGAAGTATCCCTCACGATGTAGAATAAATGTGATTAATTAATTAATCATATTTAATAAATTAAAAAATTTATATAAATAATGACAAAATAGTTTTATTATTATTTATTTCTACTACCGGCTTAATATTGAACCTACAGGGTCACACCGTAAAAAAAGAATGATTTAATGGTGGAGGAATTAATTAATAATGGCTAAATAATTATTTATTTGTGAAATAAATAATTAATTGGCAAATATAATAATTGATTAAATGAGATTTAATTGATTATAAATTAATTAAGAAAAGTTCTTAATATTATTAATTAAAGGATTTAATTTTTGGAAATTAAATCAAGAGAGAGAATTATTTCTAAAGTGTTTAGAAAAAGGATTAATAATTAAAAGGTGTTTTAATTATTAATGAGAATAATAAATGGTATAATAATAATATTATTTATGGGAAAATTTCAGCTGAAAATATTGCCTATAAATACACTATTATAGACCCTATTTTATTCCAACCCACATCAAACCCGAAAACCCAAAAAGTTTGGAAAACTCAATTCTCTCCACCTCCTTCCTCCTCCTTAACATCGTTTTCTTGGTAGATACCGGTGGAGTGCTTCACACTTGAGGAGCAACTGCTAAGGATCTCTGATCGTTGTCTCCGAATTATTTTAAAAGGTTAGATTCGATCCCTCGAATTTTTATTCACGATTTATATGCTTTTATTTGGATTTTGTATGTGTAAAAGTGTTTTACCATGAACCCTCTGTGTTTAAAATCCAACATTGGTATCAGAGCATAGGTTGTATGCATATAGATCGGTGGTAAAAATTTCAGAATTTTATGTGCTTGTACGAATTAATTATGATTTTTACAAGTTATATTATGGATTATTTTTGTCTGATGAGAAATCATTTCTCAGAATAATTTTGAATGTTGATCTGGGTTCTACAAGTGTTGTAGATCGTCTGGGTATTTTTTTCATAATTTTAGGATGTATAGATTTATTATTATGAATTTTTGAAGTTCTTACAATTAAATTCGTAATTAAATAAATCTTATATATATATTTATATGAATTGTTTGTATGTATATATCTGTTATCTATTTGTACTGCTGCTGTCTTGTCTGTGTGATGGCACGGGAAGGAAAGAAAAGCAGACAGGGAACAGGACTGTCAGGCTCGTTTTCCGAGGTAGACGGCGGCGGCGGCAGAAAACAAAAAAAAAATATAGGGGTGTCACGCATTCCGGGAATGCGTTACACACCTGTGGCGCATTCACGGAATGCGTTACACCCTTTAATGGCTTAAAATGGGTGTAACGCATCACCGGAATGCGTTACAGGGCTTGTAACGCGTTCCTGTAATGCGTTACAGCCCGCCTGTTGATTTTAAAATTGATTTTCTGGGAGTTTCGTAACTCCGTTTTGGGCGTGCAATATACCGTTGGATTCGTTTTTCCGAGACGGATCTAATGGAGTGATCAATTTTAGTTTATATAAAATATTTGAACTTTTTATATTTCCATGAAGTGTTTTAAAGATGTTTTTGACTGTTTTAATTGCTTTTAAATGCTTCATGTGATACATAGAGATGTATAATGCTTAGACTAATGTGCTAGATGATATAACATGCCTACCTTGATGTTTATTCATGTTTATATATGTGATATATGCTTAGTTTATCATGCGATGATAGATTTAGGTGAACTTAAATAAACATAAGGCGTTTGTTAGACAACCTAGTATAGTGAAATTGTTTCATAACCTTAATAATAATATTATGAATACAATCATGAGATTCTTGTGTTTATGAAACACGTAATTGAATATGAATTTTCGATATGAGAGAAAGGATGATTCTGTCAACAACAGATTTCTATCTGTAAGAAAGGGTTATTAAGTGACGCCTCTTGACAATGCTCCACCTGATCTGGGAATCATCTGATTATTGATTATTGATTTGAAATATTTAATTTAAAAGGAAGAATTTCTTTATAATATGATTATGATTGTAACATAATATAATCCCTCTAAAATTAAATAATATCAAGTAGTAATTGGCCAATGACACAACGGGCTTATGTCGGTCATAGCCTTCCAACATGATAGAAAGTAGTTCTTATTTTTGAATCATTGTCATTTCGTGCCACAGCCGAGGGCTTTGATTTCGAAATAAGAAATACTTGTCTATTATATAGAGATGTGTACATTGAATAAGAATCTAAAGGATCTACCCCTTCCAGTGAAGGAAGCGAATGTTCAAGGCTGATCCACTTATGCTAGTTCAGGAATCTCTGGCCAGAGTGAATGAAATTAGAAAGGAGTTTCTAATTTGCATAGAACTACGCATAGTAAATGGTAAGCAAGTGATTGAATTAGATAGACTTGACACGAGATCCATGCCTTGTATTAAATCAGGACATTGTAGGGTAGAAGGAGTTTTTGTACGGTAACTATTCACTGAATAGGTTCTTGGTATTCTAAGCAGTGAATTCATATTATCCGGATAGTCGCGATATGCTGAGAAGTATCCCTCACGATGTAGAATAAATGTGATTAATTAATTAATCATATTAAATAAATTAGAGAATTTATATAAATAATGATAAAATATTTTTATTATTATTTATTTCTACTACCGGCTTAATATTGAACCTACAGGGTCACACCGTAAAAAGAGAATGATTTAAAGGTGGAGGAATTAATTAATAATGGCTAAATAATTATTTATTTGTGAAATAAATAATTAATTGGCAAATATAATAATTGATTAAATGAGATTTAATTGATTATAAATTAATTAAGAAAAGTTCTTAATATTATTAATTAAAGGATTTAATTTTTGGAAATTAAATCAAGAGCGAGAATTATTTCTAAAGTGTTTAGAAAAAGGATTAATAATTAAAAGGTGTTTTAATTATTAATGAGAATAATAAATAGGATAATAATAATATTATTTATGGGAAAATTTCAGCTGAAAATTTTGCCTATAAATACACTATTATAGACCCTATTTTATTCCAACCCACATCGAACCCGAAAACCCAAAAAGTTTGGAAAACTCAATTCTCTCCACCTCCTTCCTCCTCCTTAACATCGTTTTCTTGGTGGATACCGGTGGAGTGCTTCACACTTGAGGAGCAACTGCTAAAGATCTCTGATCGTTGTCTCCGAATTATTTTAAAAGGTTAGATTCGATCCCTCGAATTTTTATTCACGATTTATATGCTTTTATTTGGATTTTGTATGTGTAAAAGTGTTTTACCATGAACCCTCTGTGTTTAAAATCCAACATTGTTATCAGAGCATAGGTTGTATGCATATAGATCGGTGGTAAAAATTTCAGAATTTTATGTGCTTGTATGAATTAATTATGATTTTTACAAGTTATATTATGGATTATTTTTGTCTGATGAGAAATCATTTCTCAGAATAATTTTGAATGTTGATCTGGGTTCTACAAGTGTTGTAGATCGTCTGGGTATTTTTTTCATAATTTTAGGATGTATAGATTTTTTATTATGAATTTTTGAAGTTCTTACAATTAAATTCATAATTAAATAAATCTTATATATATATTTATATGAATTGTTTGTATGTATATATCTGTTATCTATTTGTACTGCAGCTGTCTTGTCTGTGTGATGGCACGGGAAGGAAAGAAAAGCAGACAGGGAACAGGACTGTCAGGCTCGTTTTCCGAGGTAGACGGCGGCGGCGGCAGAAAACAAAAAAAAAATATAGGGGTGTCACGCATTCCGGGAATGCGTTACACACCTGTGGCGCATTCACGGAATGCGTTACACCCTTTAATGGCTTAAAATGGGTGTAACGCATCACCGGAATGCGTTACAGGGCTTGTAACGCGTTCCTGTAATGCGTTACAGCCCGTCTGTTGATTTTAAAATTGATTTTCTGGGAGTTTCGTAACTCCGTTTTGGGCGTGCAATATACCGTTGGATTCGTTTTTCCGAGACGGATCTAATGGACTGATCAATTTTAGTTTATATAAAATATTTGAACTGTTTATATTTCCATGAAGTGTTTTAAAGATGTTTTTGACTGTTTTAATTGCTTTTAAATGCTTCATGTGATACATAGAGATGTATAATGCTTAGACTAATGTGCTAGATGATATAACATGCCTACCTTGATGTTTATTCATGTTTATATATGTGATATATGCTTAGTTTATCATGCGATGATAGATTTAGGTGAACTTAAATAAACATAAGGCGTTTGTTAGACAACCTAGTATAGTGAAATTGTTTCATAACCTTAATAATAATATTATGAATACAATCATGAGATTCTTGTGTTTATGAAACACGTAATTGAATATGAATTTTCGATATGAGAGAAAGGATGATTCTGTCAACAACAGATTTCTATCTGTAAGAAAGGGTTATTAAGTGACGCCTCTTGACAATGCTCCACCTGATCTGGGAATCATCTGATTATTGATTATTGATTTGAAATATTTAATTTAAAAGGAAGAATTTCTTTATAATATGATTATGATTGTAACATAACATAATCCCTCTAAAATTAAATAATATCAAGTAGTAATTGGCCAATGACACAACGGGCTTATGTCGGTCATAGCCTTCCAACATGATAGAAAGTAGTTCTTATTTTTGAATCATTGTCATTTCGTGCCACAGCCGAGGGCTTTGATTTCGAAATAAGAAATACTTGTCTATTACATAGAGATGTGTACATTGAATAAGAATCTAAAGGATCTACCCCTTCCAGTGAAGGAAGCGAATGTTCAAGGCTGATCCACTTATGCTAGTTCAGGAATCTCTGGCCAGAGTGAATGAAATTAGAAAGGAGTTTCTAATTTGCATAGAACTACGCATAGTAAATGGTAAGCAAGTGATTGAATTAGATAGACTTGACACGAGATCCATGCCTTGTATTAAATCAGGACATTGTAGGGTAGAAGGAGTTTTTGTACGGTAACTATTCACTGAATAGGTTCTTGGTATTCTAAGCAGTGAATTCATATTATCCGGATAGTCGCGATATGCTGAGAAGTATCCCTCACGATGTAGAATAAATGTGATTAATTAATTAATCATATTAAATAAATTAGAGAATTTATATAAATAATGATAAAATAGTTTTATTATTATTTATTTCTACTACTGGCTTAATATTGAACCTACAGGGTCACACCGTAAAAAGAGAATGATTTAATGGTGGAGGAATTAATTAATAATGGCTAAATAATTATTTATTTGTGAAATAAATAATTAATTGGCAAATATAATAATTGATTAAATGAGATTTAATTGATTATAAATTAATTAAGAAAAGTTCTTAATATTATTAATTAAAGGATTTAATTTTTGGAAATTAAATCAAGAGAGAGAATTATTTCTAAAGTGTTTAGAAAAAGGATTAATAATTAAAAGGTGTTTTAATTATTAATGAGAATAATAAATAGGATAATAATAATATTATTTATGGGAAAATTTCAGCTGAAAATTTTGCCTATAAATACACTATTATAGACCCTATTTTATTCCAACCCACATCGAACCCGAAAACCCAAAAAGTTTGGAAAACTCAATTCTCTCCACCTCCTTCCTCCTCCTTAACATCGTTTTCTTGGTGGATACCGGTGGAGTGCTTCACACTTGAGGAGCAACTGCTAAGGATCTCTGATCGTTGTCTCCGAATTATTTTAAAAGGTTAGATTCGATCCCTCGAATTTTTATTCACGATTTATATGCTTTTATTTGGATTTTGTATGTGTAAAAGTGTTTTACCATGAACCCTCTGTGTTTAAAATCCAACATTGGTATCAGAGCATAGGTTGTATGCATATAGATCGGTGGTAAAAATTTCAGAATTTTATGTGCTTGTATGAATTAATTATGATTTTTACAAGTTATATTATGGATTATTTTTGTCTGATGAGAAATCATTTCTCAGAATAATTTTGAATGTTGATCTGGGTTCTACAAGTGTTGTAGATCGTCTGGGTATTTTTTTCATAATTTTAGGATGTATAGATTTTTTATTATGAATTTTTGAAGTTCTTACAATTAAATTCGTAATTAAATAAATCTTATATATATATTTATATGAATTGTTTGTATGTATATATCTGTTATCTATTTGTACTGCTGCTGTCTTGTCTGTGTGATGGCACGGGAAGGAAAGAAAAGCAGACAGGGAACAGGACTGTCAGGCTCGTTTTCCGAGGTAGACGGCGGCGGCGGCAGAAAACAAAAAAAAAATATAGGGGTGTCACGCATTCCGGGAATGCGTTACACACCTGTGGCGCATTCACGGAATGCGTTACACCCTTTAATGGCTTAAAATGGGTGTAACGCATCACCGGAATGCGTTACAGGGCTTGTAACGCGTTCCTGTAATGCGTTACAGCCCGTCTGTTGATTTTAAAATTGATTTTCTGGGAGTTTCGTAACTCCGTTTTGGGCGTGCAATATACCGTTGGATTCGTTTTTCCGAGACGGATCTAATGGAGTGATCAATTTTAGTTTATATAAAATATTTGAACTTTTTATATTTCCATGAAGTGTTTTAAAGATGTTTTTGACTGTTTTAATTGCTTTTAAATGCTTCATGTGATACATAGAGATGTATAATGCTTAGACTAATGTGCTAGATGATATAACATGCCTACCTTGATGTTTATTCATGTTTATATATGTGATATATGCTTAGTTTATCATGCGATGATAGATTTAGGTGAACTTAAATAAACATAAGGCGTTTGTTAGACAACCTAGTATAGTGAAATTGTTTCATAACCTTAATAATAATATTATGAATACAATCATGAGATTCTTGTGTTTATGAAACACGTAATTGAATATGAATTTTCGATATGAGAGAAAGGATGATTCTGTCAACAACAGATTTCTATCTGTAAGAAAGGGTTATTAAGTGACGCCTCTTGACAATGCTCCACCTGATCTGGGAATCATCTGATTATTGATTATTGATTTGAAATATTTAATTTAAAAGGAAGAATTTCTTTATAATATGATTATAATTGTAACATAATATAATCCCTCTAAAATTAAATAATATCAAGTAGTAATTGGCCAATGACACAACGGGCTTATGTCGGTCATAGCCTTCCAACATGATAGAAAGTAGTTCTTATTTTTGAATCATTGTCATTTCGTGCCACAGCCGAGGGCTTTGATTTCGAAATAAGAAATACTTGTCTATTACATAGAGATGTGTACATTGAATAAGAATCTAAAGGATCTACCCCTTCCAGTGAAGGAAGCGAATGTTCAAGGCTGATCCACTTATGCTAGTTCAGGAATCTCTGGCCAGAGTGAATGAAATTAGAAAGGAGTTTCTAATTTGCATAGAACTATGCATAGTAAATGGTAAGCAAGTGATTGAATTAGATAGTCTTGACACGAGATCCATGCCTTGTATTAAATCAGGACATTGTAGGGTAGAAGGAGTTTTTGTACGGTAACTATTCACTGAATAGGTTCTTGGTATTCTAAGCAGTGAATTCATATTATCCGGATAGTCGCGATATGCTGAGAAGTATCCCTCACGATGTAGAATAAATGTGATTAATTAATTAATCATATTAAATAAATTAGAGAATTTATATAAATAATGATAAAATAGTTTTATTATTATTTATTTCTACTACCGGCTTAATATTGAATCTACAGGGTCACACCGTAAAAAGAGAATGATTTAATGGTGGAGGAATTAATTAATAATGGCTAAATAATTATTTATTTGTGAAATAAATAATTAATTGGCAAATATAATAATTGATTAAATGAGATTTAATTGATTATAAATTAATTAAGAAAAGTTCTTAATATTATTAATTAAAGGATTTAATTTTTGGAAATTAAATCAAGAGAGAGAATTATTTCTAAAGTGTTTAGAAAAATGATTAATAATTAAAAGGTGTTTTAATTATTAATGAGAATAATAAATGGGATAATAATAATATTATTTATGGGAAAATTTCAGCTAAAAATTTTGCCTATAAATACACTATTATAGACCCTATTTTATTCCAACCCACATCGAACCCGAAAACCCAAAAAGTTTGGAAAACCCAATTCTCTCCACCTCCTTCCTCCTCCTTAACATCGTTTTCTTGGTGGATACCGGTGAAGTGCTTCACACTTGAGGAGCAACTGCTAAGGATCTCTGATCGTTGTCTCCGAATTATTTTAAAAGGTTAGATTCGATCCCTCGAATTTTTATTCACGATTTATATGCTTTTATTTAGATTTTGTATGTGTAAAAGTGTTTTACCATGACCCCGCTGCGTTTAAAATCCAACAATTTTATTTTCAGTGTCAACATCCTTAACTCCATCTTTATAGCCTAAGCATTCTTTCCGGTTTTTCTTTGAGATTATCTCATGAACCTTTTTGCCTAAAATAGTCCAGGCTTTAAGAGTTTTTTTTCATTTTCTAGATCCTTTTCTAACATACTGTATCTAGCCTCAAGAATCTTAACTGAATGTTTAGCTCTCTCACATTCTTTCTTTAAATCTATCTGATTTATTAAGTCAGAGTCTAACTGTTCATTCCTAGACTTCAGGATCTCAATTTCAGTTATAAGTCTATCATTTTCTAGAGTCTTATTCTTAAAATTACCATGCAAAGATTTAAGAATAGATTTTAATTCAGACATGTTTTCAGTATCAAAAGAGAATAAAGGAGTTTGTACCTTAGGCTCAGAAGCAGCAGGATCATCAAGACTAGCCATCAGTGCATAGCATGTGTCTTCATCTTCAGAATCATAACAGTCCACCTAATTCTTGCTTGATGTGATCAGGTCTTTGCTATTCCCTTTGTCATGCTTTATTTTCTTGCACTCTGTGGCAAAGTGACCAGGTTCATCACAGTTATAGCATTTGATCTTTGTCATGTCTACCTTCCCAGCTCTAGAGTCCTTTCTATCTTTTCTCCCAGTTGACTTCCTTTCACCTCCAGTAAACTTCTTCCTGAAGCTTCTATTGTTCTTGGACTTCCTGAACTGTATCCTCCTGAAGCCCTTAACAAGTAATGCGGCCATTTGTATTGAAGGGTTTTAGCACATAAACGCAACGAAAACGTAAATTTAAATCTTAAAAAAAACGAAACTCTCCGCAGGATCCATGCGAAAAATAATATTTAATTCGTAGTTCATTATGTTTACCTTAAGAAACTTTACGTTAATGGAAAGATGGAGGTTTTTAATAGCGATCCAAGAACGATGAGCGGAGATCCCTAGCAGCTGCTCCTCAAGTGTGAAGCACTCCACCGGTATCCACCAAGAGATCAATGTAATGGAGGAGGAAGAGGTTGAGAGAATTAGTTGCCTCCCTCTATTTCTACTTTAGAATTTGGGTTAATTATTTGGGTTGAGGCAAATAGGCTTTATAATAGTATATTTATAGGCAAAATTTTCAGCTAAAAATTTTCCATAAAATATTATTATTATTAACCCTTAAATTGATTATTCTTATTAAACAATTAACTAATAATTAAAACACCTTTTAATCATCAATCCCTTTTCTAAACACTTTAGAAAAATAATTCTCTCACTTGATTTAATTTCCAAAATTAAATTCTTAATTAATAATATTAAGAATTAATTAAATTTCATTTAATCAATTATTAAATCTGCTAATTAATTATTTATTTCACAAATAAATAATTACCAGCCATTATTAATTAATTCCTCCACCATTAAATCATTCTCTTTTATGGTGTGACCCTGTAGGTTCAATATTAAGCCGGTAGTAGAAATAAATAATAATAAAACTATTTTATCATTATTTATATAAATTCTCTAATTCATTAAATATGATTAATTAATAAATTAATCATATTTATTCTACATCGTGAGGGATACTTCTCAGCATATCGCGACTATCCGGATAATACGAATTCACTGCTTAGAATACCAAGAACCTATTCAGTGAGTAGTTACCGTACAATCAATTCCTTCTACCCTGCAATGTCATGATTAAATATAAGGCATGGAACTTATGTCAAGCCTATCTTATTTAATCATCTGCTTTCCCATTCACTATGCTTAGTTCTATTTAATGTAAATTAGAAACTCCTTTCTAATTTCATTCACTCTGGCCAGAGATTCCTGAACTAGCATAAGTGGATCAGCATTGAACATTCTCTTCCTTCACTGGAAGGGGTAGATCCTTTATTGATCATACACTATCTTCGTGTACAAATTCCTATACCCAGTAGAGCCCTTATAATTGTCCCTGGAGACTAAGAACTAAACCAAAGCATAGTTCAGTGTACACAAGATGACTATGATCACCTCAAATCTAAGAATAATTGTACAACTATCACTATGTGAACAACTGCTGACACGTGAGTGAACTCCATCAGTTGTTCAGTTGTGTGAGTCATATTCAGTGAACTTATTCAATAATAAGCACCTACATACTAGCTATAGTATCACCTCACAAATGTCTATGAGAACAGATATCCTTCATAATAAAGCAAGCATAGTATGTACCGATCTTTGCGGATTACTAATTACCAGTTAGTAATCCTACGACCAGGAAATATTTAAGTTTAGAGTTATCATCTTTTAGGTCTCATTATTATGATCTCATCATAATCCATAAAAAGCTTTACTCTAAACTATGGTATATCTTATTTAAACACTTAAATAGATAAAGCCCGCAATAAAACCAAAACAAGTCTTTTATTAATATCAATGAAATCAAAACAGTTTACATAAAAGTTATTCCTAAATCATCATACATGATTGGACTTAGGACACATCTCTTTCAATCTCCCACTTGTACTAAAGCCAATCACTCTGGTATCTAATACCCATCTTGTCTTTATGACAATCAAAGTGACTTTGAGAAAGTGGCTTTGTGAGTGGGTCTGCTACGTTGTTATGTGTGTCAACTCTCTTGACGTCTCCTCTTTCAATACAATACAAGAAATGTTACCGCGCTCCCACTAACCTTTTTGTAGACACATGGTTCATCTATGTTTTTGATAAAACCAAACTCTTTGATTGTCTCATCAAAACGGATGTTCCATCTACGAGAAGCTTGCTTTAAACCATATATGGTTCGCAGCAGCTTACACACTAGGTGTTCATTTCCCTTGGAAAGAAAACCCTCTGGCTGTGTCATATACACTTCCTCTTTAAGTTTCCCATTGAGGAAGGCCGTTTTCACGTCCATTTGCCAGATCTCATAGTCGTAGTAAGCAGCCATCGCAAGCAAAATCCGAATTGATTTTAACAGGGCTATAGGCAAAAAAGTTTCATCAAAGTTAATCCCTTGCCCTTGTCTGAATCCTGTTGCCACGAGCCTGGCCTTATAGGTCTCCACCTGCCCATCTGCTCCAATCTTTCTTTTGTATACCCACTTGCACCCAATAGGCTTAACATCTTTAAGCGCCTCAACCAGAGTCCATACTTGGTTGGTATACATAGATTCCATTTTGGATTTCATGGCACTATGCCATTTCTCTGAGTCAACACTACTCATAGCCTCATTATAGGTCACAGGGTCGTCATCATCAATGATTGACAACTCATTGTCATTCTCAATGACAAGGCCATAATACCTCTCAGGTTGGAGAGACACTCTCCCTGACCTATGAATGGGCTGTTCCACAGAAGGTTGTTCAGTCTGAAAAGGTGTTTCCACTTGATCCGTAGTAGTTTGTGCTTCTTGAACTTCATCAAGTTCAATTATGCTCCCACTGTTTCCTTCAAGGATAAACTGCTTTTCCAAGAAGGTAGCATGTCTGGAGACAAACACCCGATGATCGGTGTAAAAGTAATACCCTAAAGTCTCTTTAGGATATCCCACAAAATTACATTTTATAGATCGAGATTCTAGCTTATCTGGGTCAACTTTCTTGACATAAGCTGGACATCCCCAAATCTTAACGTATTTAAGACTCGGTTTCCTTTCTTTCCATATCTCATATGGAGTTTGAGGAATAGATTTGGAAGGCACCTTATTCAGTAAATATGCTGAGGTTTCCAATACATAACCCCACAGGAATACCTGAAGATTCGCATAGCTCATCATGGACCGAACCATGTCTAACAAAGTTCGATTTCTCCTTTCAGATACCGCATTCAACTGTGGAGTATATGGAGGAGTCCACTGAGAGACTATACCATTTTCTTTGAGATAAGCCAGAAACTCTCCATTCAAGTATTCACCACCTCGATCTGATCGAAGAGTTATAATACTATGTTTGGTTTGTTTCTCCACTTTATACTTATATTCTTTGAACTTTTCAAAGGCTTCAGACTTGTGTTTCATCAAATACACATATCTGAATCTAGATCGATCATCTATGAAAGCAATGAAGTATGAAAATTCACCCATGGCTTGCGTAGACATTGGTCCACATACATCTGTGTGTACCAATCCTAGCAAATCTGCAACCCTCTCTCCATGTCCACTAAATGGAGATTTGGTCATTTTACCCAATAGACAAAACTCGCATGTAGGATATGATTCAAAATCAAAGGGGTCAAGTAACCCTTCCTTATGCAATGTCCGCAATCTATTTTCACTAATATGACCAAGTCCGCAGTGTCACAAGAAAGTGAGATTTTCATCATCCTTTTTTCTTTTATTAGTATGTTCAATTTGTAGTAAATTATGCTCTACGTCACATACATACAGACCATTGTTTAAAATACCACTTCCATAAAGAAAGTTATCTCTAAGAATTGAACATTTATTATTCTGAATAACAAACGAAAATCCAGCCAAGTCTAACATGGAATAGAAATAATATTCCTCACAATCAAGGGAACAAAATAACAATTATTTAGAACAATAGTCTTTCCCGTAGGCATATGTAAATGAAATGATCCTACAGCTTCAGCAGCAACTCTTGCTCCATTTCCCATCCGTAGAATCACCTCCTCTTCTTCAAGAGTCCTACTTCTCCTTAGTCCCTGCAATGAATTGCACATATGAGAACCACAGGCGGTATCTAATACCCAAGTAGAAATTTGACTTAGTGACATATTAACTTCGATCATGAACATACCTGAATCACAAGCGGTAGTCTCACTACCCTTCTTCTTCTTCAATTCTGCAAGGTAAACCTTGCAGTTCCTCTTCCAGTGCCCCATCTTGTTACAGTGAAAGCAAACAACTTTGCTCTTGGGGTCTTCAGCTTTTGGTGGAACCGGCTTTTTCTCACCTACTTTCTTCTTCTTGGAAGGGTTCTTCTTCCTTTTCTTAGGATTGGAACCTTCACCAATTAGAAGAACAGAACTCTTCTTAGGGGGAAATTCGATTCCACAGTCTTCAACATGTTGTGGAGTTCAGGCAGGCTGACATCCAGCTTATTCATGTGAAAGTTCACAACAAACTGCGAGAACGAACTCGGAAGTGATTGTAAGACCAAGTCTTAGCTCAGCTCCCCATCCATGGCAAAACCAAGTTGTCCAAGACGTTCAATCAAATTGATCATCTTAAGTACATGGTCATTCACAGATGATCCCTCAGACATCCTACAACCGAACAGCTCCTTCGATATCTCATATCGAGCTGTCCTCCCTGCCACATCATACAACTCTTGTAGATGCATAAGGATAGTGTGAGCATCCATATGCTCATGTTGCTTCTGTAGCTCAATGTTCATGGAAGCTACCATGATGCATTGAGCAATATTTGCATCATCTATCCACTTACGATACACAACAAGTTCATCATTATGTGCATCGCTAGCAGGTTCAGTAGGCTTAGGTGAGTCAAGCACATATTCCAGCTTCTCAACCATGAGAACAATTCTCAAGTTTCGAAGTCAGTCAGCAAAATTAGGACCAGTCAACTTGTGAGCATCTAGTATACTCCGGAGTGATAGTGCAGAAGACATAACGAATATAGTAAATCTGTAAATGATGAACACATAACAACACTTAGCAAATATTCAATTTCATATCAAGACACTATATGAATCAGGTCTTTATTCATAAGTGGCTCCCACTAGTTTATCTAATTTATACAACCCCTAAGTGAAAATTAAGCATTCATAATGCTAGTGGGAATAGGGATCCTACATTCCATCACACAACCTCGGCTGTAGCACGAAACGTCATGTGATGTTCAATAGGCAGACAACTCTTATCAATTACATCTTATGTTATTCCCTAATAAAACTTTAGCCTCTTGAATAATTGAGTCACGGCTGTAGCACGACAAACTCAATATTCTAAGTCAAGTCTAACCCAACATTTCGTATAATTGAATCAGTCTCTAACGGCCCATGGCTGTAGCACGTAATGACCTTTAGATTCTAATTTAATGTACACATCTCTATGTAATAGACAAGTATTTCTTATTTCGAAATCAAAGCCCTCGGTTGTAGCACGAAACGACAATGATTTAAAATTAAGAACCACTTTCTACCATGTTGGAAGGCTATGACCGACACAAGCCCTTGTGTCATTGGCCAATTACTACTTGATATTATTTAATTTTAGAGGAATTATATTATGTTACAATCATAATCATATTATAAAAAGATTCTTCCTTTTAAATTAAATATTTCAAATCAATAATCGATAATCAGATGATTCCCAGATCGGGGGGAGCATTGTCAAGAGGCGTCACTTAATACCCCTTTCTTACAGATAGAAATCTGCTTTTGACAGAATCATCCTTTCTCTCAATATTGAAAAATTCATATTTAATTATGTGTTTCATAAACACAAGAATCTCATGATTGTATTCATAATATTATTGTTAAGGCAATAAATGATTCCTATTCTAGATTTTCTAGAGCACGCCTTATATTGATTTAAGTTCACCTAAATCTATCATCGCATGGTAAACATAGGCATATATCTCATATATAAAATTAAATAAACAAGTAAATGTAAAGTGCAATAAAGTAAATGTGTTTGGTTATGGCCCCATCCTATGTGATCTTTATCAAGCTCATTATAAAGATCAAGGTCAATCTAATATGGTGATGGAAATAAATACAACTACTTATTACATAAGTCTTCTTCTTTGTTTGGACTTCTTGTATGCCTCGTCTTCTTCTTTGTATCACCTCCATTGGATAGCCTTCTTGAGTCTTCAATTACATTACATAGATTGAAAGTAAAACTAATCTAATGAACTTACAAGAATAACTCGAATTACATTCGAGATTTATGATTACAAAGATTGACGACATGCAAGTTGTATTTAAAACCAAAACCAAAACCAAAACCAATACACTAAGGTCGAAAGGCCATAACCATCCACCATGCTTATACAACACATAAAAGCATGTTAAAACAAATAATCTGATCTTAACATATCATATTATCCATGATCTAATCATAAAAAAAATGACAAAAATCAGAATCAAATCAGAAAAACAAGAAACACTGTTTACGGGCAGTAAGACGAGTCGTTGATAGCTTTAGCTATCAGTTTTGTTCAGACGCTCGTTTACCTATGGAATAGGGTATTCGTTTGCGTAAATCGGACACCAGACCCAGATTTCAGCAAATCTGTAGCAGCAAATTCAGAATCCGTATCTAATATAATTCTCATAATTAGAATAAACATAAATCATGTATATATTAGTATATATACATATTACATAATCATCTTATGATTATGCAACTCACATGAATATCATATATTCAAAACCATACATATATAAGCATATTATATCAACATCAAATCATGGCGAATCACGTATATGCTCATATATCGAAAATAGTTAAACACATAAACGAATTAAAAACTTTTCACAAGTAGCTCTGATACCATTGAAGGGTTTTAGCACATAAACGCAATGAAAACGTAAATTTAAATCTTACAAAAATGAAACCCTCCGCAGGATCCATGCAAAAAATAATATTTAATTCGTAGTTCAGTATGTTTACCTTAAGAAGCTTTACGTTAATGGAAAGATGGAGGTCTTTAATAGCGATCCAAGAATGATGAGCGGAAATCCCTAGCAGCTGCTCCTCAAGTGTGAAGCACTCCACCGGTATCCACCAAGAGATCAATGTAATGGAGGAAGAAGAGGTTGAGAGAATTAGTTGCCTCCCTCTATTTCTACTTTAGAATTAGGGTTAATTATTTGGGTTGAGGAAAATAGGCTTTATAATAGTATATTTATAGGCAAAATTTTCAGCTGAAAATTTTCCATAAAATATTATTATTATTAACCCTTTAATTGATTATTCTTATTAACCAATTAACTAATAATTAAAAAACCTTTTAATCATTAATCCCTTTTCTAAACACTTTAGAAAAATAATTCTCTCACTTGATTTAATTTCCAAAATTAAATTCTTAATTAATAATATTAAGAATTAATTAAATCTCATTTAATCAATTATTAAATCTGCTAATTAATTATTTATTTCACAAATAAATAATTACCAACCATTATTAATTAATTCCTCCACCATTAAATCATTCTCTTTTATGGTGTGACCCAGTAGGTTCAATATTAAGCAGGTAGTAGAAATAAATAATAATAAAACTATTTTATCATTATTTATATAAATTCTCTAATTCATTAAATATGATTAATTAATAAATTAATCATATTTATTCTACATCGTGAGGGATACTTCTCAGCATATCGTGACTATCCGGATAATACGAATTCACTGCTTAGAATACCAAGAACCTATTCAGTGAGTAGTTACCGTACAATCAATTCCTTCTACCCTGCAATGTCATGATTAAATATAAGGCATGGAACTTGTGTCAAGCCTATCTTATTTAATCATCTGCTTTCCCATTCACTATGCTTAGTTCTATTTAATGTAAATTAGAAACTCCTTTCTAATTTCATTCACTCTGGCCAGAGATTCCTGAACTAGCATAAGTGGATCAGCATTGAACATTCTCTTCCTTCACTAGAAGGGGTAGATCCTTTATTGATCATACACTATCTTCGTGTACAAATTCCTATACCCAGTAGAGCCCTTATAATTGTCCCTGAAGACTAAGAACTAAACCAAAGCATAGTTCAGTGTACACAAGATGACTATGATGACCTCAAATCTAAGGATACTTGTACAACTATCACTATGTGAACAACTGCTGACACGTGAGTGAACTCCATCAGTTGTTCAGTTGTGTGAGTCATATTCAGTGAACTTATTCTATAATAAGCACCTACATACTAGCTATAGTATCACCACACAAATGTCTATGAGAGCAGATATCCTTCATAATGAAGCAAGCATAGTATGTACCGATCTTTGCGGATTACTAATTACCAGTTAGTAATCCTACGACCAGGAAATATTTAAGTTTAGAGTTATCATCTTTTAGGTCTCATTATTATGATCTCATCATAATCCATAAAAAGCTTTACTCTAAACTATGGTATATCTTATTCAAACACTTAAATAGATAAAGCCCGCAATAAAACCAACACAAGTCTTTTATTAATATCAATGAAATCAAAAAAAGATTACATAAAAGTTATTCCTAAATCATCATACATGATTGGACTTAGGACACATCTCTTTCAGTGCATGACATCAGAATCTGTCATGTTCTCATCAGTTTCAGAGTCAGTATCATCATCAGGATTTGATGATGAATCATCAGTATCTGATTCTGGCAAATTATTCTTCTTTCTTGCAGCTCCAGCAGAATTTTCTCTTGAAGCTTTATTATTCACTTTCAAAGCAACAGATTTCCCTTTGTTGTTTTTCCTCTCTCTCCTTTGTTGAACTTCCAAATCATGAGTTTTTAGCATGCCATAGACTTCATCCAGAGTAATTACTTCCAGATCATACTGATGTTGTATGATTGAAGTCTGAGTCTCCCATTCTTCACTCAAGGCTCTCAGAAACTTGGTGTTTAAATCCTTTCGATCATACACCTTTCCCACCAAAGAAGGATTGTTTAGCAGAGTCAGATATCTGTCATAGATGTCAGTGAAACTTTTATCAGGCTTGGCCTCAAAGTGTTCATATTCTTGAATCGGAACAGCCCTTCTGTTCTTCTTGATGGCCATGGTTCCTTGACATTGAGTTTCAAGAGCATCCCAGATCTCTTTGGCAGTCTTGTAGGCTATAATCCTGTTTGACATCACAAAATCAAGACTGTTATGCAAAATGTTTCTCACTTTTGCATCTTTCAGCACAGCTACTTTCTCTTCTGATGTCCATTCTGTCTTCTCCTTCAGTTGATAATGTTCAGCAATTGTAGGAGTTGCAGGCACCAGTTTTGTTGGCATGAAGGGTCCATCATTGATTATATCTAGATAATCTGGATCTGTAGCTTCCAGGTACATGAGCATCTTCACCTTCCATGTTGAATATTTATAAACACTGTATTGGGCAATCCTTCCACAAGATCTTTTCTCACAAGTTCATTGATATTGTTGAAATTGAGGTGAGAAGGTCTTTTATGCCAGTTCCAGTTGTATTCCACAGATGCTCTACTTAGTAGACAAACTTCTGATTCATTAGTACTTGTGGAGATCCTGGCTTCATATAAACTACCATGTCTTACACCAGTCATTGCAATCTTGCCATCATACTTACTGACGATTTCACAATGCTCCTCATAGAAATTGACATGGTAACCTCTATCACAGATTTGACTCACACTGATCAGATTATGCTTGAGTCCTGTAACTAGAGCTACATTTTCAATGATGACATTTCCAATTTTAATTTTGCCATATCCCAAGATTTTTCCTAAGTTGTCATCTCCATAAGAAACATTTGGGCCAGCTTTCCCCTCAAACTCTGATAGCAGGGTTTTATAACTAGTCATGTGTCCTGAGCATCCACTGTCCAAGACTAGAGTATTCCTCATGTTACCCTGCAATAAGTAATTGGAATCAGTTAGTGTTTTAAAGGACCCAGAATTGCTTGGATCCTTTGGCCTTTTTAAGTTTGTTAACATTTGCAGCAGAAGACTTTTTATCAAAGTTTATGTTAACATCCTTACTATCAGTATTTATACATGCAGAAACATATTTTGCTTTAATTAAAGAGGGTTTCAGTTTATAATAATCATAATACAAATCGTGATACTCTTTACATGTATAAATAGAGTGCAAAATGGTACCACAATGAAAATAAGGACTTTGTGGTTTATATCTAATTATTCTATTCCGACACTCATATTTGGAAGGAACAGTATTTATCTCTTTATTCTTCCTGCAAGAATTAGCAAGATGATTAGTATTACCACAGTTCAAACAGGCCCTTCTAGGTGCATTGGGAGGAGTTACATAATTACCATTCTTATTAACACCTACCATGTCATTCCAATTTTTCCTAGGCCTTTTCTCCTTTTCTTTCATGTGTGAATACTTCAGCTTTTGCTTAAGCTGTTTTTGAGTCATTGAACTAATATTTACTGATTTTGTGTGAACTTTTTCACTCTTATCAGTAATTAAGTTTGATCTAGGTGCTGAGGTTGAACCTTCCTCATAGATTGACTTGATAGTATTAGCACTTGGATTAAACTTAATGGTCTTTATCTGAACCTTGTTCAGTTTGACCTTGCTATCAGTATTTACTGGTTCTGTTTTTTCAGTTTCTTTTTCAATTTTCTTATCAGAATTAGATCTAGCAGTATATCCTAATCCTGATCCTCAATAGCCATTCTCTAAAATCTACTGAATTGTTTTTCTCGAGCTAGTCCAAAGTTTAATAACCTCTCTTTCTTTAGCTAACTCATTTTCTAGATAAGCATGTTTTTCTAACAGTTTTTCTTTAACATAAACAACATTATCTCTTTCTTTTAAATTTCTAGCATGGAAAGCAACTCAATTTCGAGGTGATCATTCCTTTTCTTTAACTCGGAGTTTTCACTCTTGATTCTATTGTTTTCTAAGGTTTGATCCCTATAACTAACATGCAGAGTCTTAAGAAATAATCTTAATTCATAGATATCATTAGTATCAAAAGCAAGAACTGTAATATCCCATATTTTCAAATATTATTATTATAATTATTTGGAATTATTTATGTGATTTTATGTGAATTTTGGTGAATTATCTGATAAGTGGAATTGGTGTTTGGGTGTTTATATGTGATATTATTTGAGTATTTTAATTTTTATGTGCCCAGAATAAAATATAGATAATGGTGATATTTTTCTGGTAATTTTTGGACTGTTAGATAATTTTATATTGATTTATGAATTATTAATTATTTTCTGAATAATTACCAAAATTATTTTATAAAGCCGGGAATCGTCCAACTTCAATTGTTTTTGCGTTTTTACAACCCGAAACTCTTCCGAAAACTCCTTCCTAACCTAATCTGGTAATTCCGGACATTTTCCGTGTTTTGACTTTTTCGATCCGGATTACGGTTTGACCCGTGCGCGGCCCGGCGCAATATTTTCGATACGACAATCATTTCGGTAATCAACAAAAACCCGTATTCTCGAGAGACGTGATATTTTTATATTATTTTCGTATATTGTGTTTTATAAGAAGTTCGGTTTTGATAATTATCCAAATCTGGTATTAAATTGTATCGTTTTTACAGTTACTTAGTGGCAAAGTAATCAGTTTTCGGATCCGATATGATCCAATGTGATACTGGTTATGTGTTTTAAATGAATCGACCCGTAATTTAGACGCGTGTTTATTTGTGTCTTTATCGAGGTATTCATTTTATCTCGTTTTATGGGTGTTGAATGTATTTTATGTGTTTTCGGGAATTTCCGTTAGTTTAGGTATCCTTTCAGTTTTTCAAAAATCAACGGACCGGGACCCACCGGGACGTTAAATCCATAAAATTTACGTTTTTATTTTTATAAAATTATTCGTATTTCAATTACACAGTATTTCTGCATTTTTAAATTATTCATAATTTTTGGGGAATTTTGATACGAACTTTATATTTTATCGTTTTAAAATAATTCCCCGTAATTATTATTTTGGGGCTTAATTATTTAATTAGGGGATTAAAATACCCATAATTTATTTTGGGGGTATAACAGGTTGGTATCAGAGTTGAGGTTATAGTAAACTAGAAACGAGAGTGTGTAGGAGTGTGTATAGCTATGTGAGGACGTTTGAGCTCATATCGAGTTCTCAGCATATCGCGACTATCTGGATAATACGAATTCACTGCTTAGAATACCAAGAACCTATTCATTGAGTAGTTACCGTACAATCAATTCCTTCTACCCTGCAATGTCACGATTAAATACAAAGCATGGAACTTGTGTCAAGCCTATCTTATTTAATCACTTGCTTTCCCATTCACTATGCTTAGTTCTATTAATGTAAATTAGAAACTCCTTTCTAATTTCATTCACTATGGCCAGAGATTCCTGAACTAGCATAAGTGGATCAGCATTGAACATTCTCTTCCTTTACTAGAAGGGGTAGATCCTTTATTGATCATACACTAACTTCGTGTACAAATTCCTATACCCAGTAGAGCCCTTATAATTGTCCCTGGAGACTAAGAACTAAACCAAAGCATAGTTCAGTGTACACAAGATGACTATGATGACCTCAAGTCTAAGGATACTTGTACAAATATCACTATATGAACAACTGCTGACACGTGAGTGAACTCCATCAGTTGTTCAGCTGTGTGAGTCATGTTCAGTGAACTTATTCTATAATAAGCACCTACATACTAGCTATAGTGTCACCACACAAATGTCTATGAGAACAGACATCCTTCATAATGAAGCAAGCATAGTATGTACCGATTGCGGATTATTAATTACCAGTTAGTAATCCTACGACCAGGAACTATTTAAGTTTAGAGTTATCATCTTTTAGGTCTCATTATTATGATCTCATCACAATCCATAAAAAGCTTTACTCTAAACTGTGGTATATCTTATTTAAACACTTAAAATAGATAGAGCCCGCAATAAAAACAAAACAAGTCTTTTATTAATATTAATGAAATCAGAACAGATTACATAAAAGTTATTCCTAAATCCTCATAGATGATTGGACTTAGGACATATCTCTTTCAATCTCCCACTTGTACTAAAGCCAATCACTCTGGTATCTAATACCCATCTTGTCTTTATGACGATCAAAGTGACTTTGAGAAAGTGGCTTTGTTAAAGGGTCTGCTATGTTGTTATGTGTGTCAACTATCTCGACGTTGACATCTCCTCTTTCAACAATCTCCCTAATCAGATGAAAGCGCCACAGGACATGTTTGGAATTTTTATGAGACCTAGGTTCCTTGGCTTGTGCTATTGTTGCGTTGTTATCACAATACAACACAATAGGCTCTTCAATGCTAGGAACAACTCCCAACTCAGAAACAAATTTCCTCATCCAAACGGCTTCTTTTGCAGCCTCACTTGCAGTTATATATTCTGCTTCCGCTGTGGAGTCAGCCTTTGTAGACTATTTGGAACTCTTCCAACTAATCGCACCACCATTTAGAGTAAACATGTACCCTGACATGGATTTGCTATCACTTTCTGATTGAAAACTAGAGTCAGTATAACCCTCTATTTTCAACTCAGATTCACCACGAAAAACAAGAAAAATGTCCTGAGTCCTTCACAAGTACTTAAGGATGTTTTTCACTGCTTTCTAGTGGTCTTCACCTGGATTGGACTGATATCTGCTCGTCACACTAATTGAATAAGCAACATCAGGCGTCGTACACAACATCGCGTACATGATAGATCCTACTGCTGAAGCATAAGGAATCTTAATCATACGCTCTCTTTCCTCAGGTGTCTTAGGAGACATTTTTTTTGGAAAGGGACACTCCATGGCTAATCTGTATGAGACCTCTTTTGGAGTTTTCCATGCTAAACCTTTTAAGCACTTTCTGGATGTATGTACCCTGGGTAAGACCTATCATTCTTCTAGATCTATCTCTATAGATCTTCATACCGAGAATGTAGGATGCTTCTCCCAAGTCCTTCATGGTGAAGTTCTTTGATAGCCATACTTTAACTGATTGCAGCATCGGTATATCATTTCCTATAAGAAGTATGTCATCCACATACAATACAAGAAATGTTACCGTGCTCCCACTAACCTTCTTGTAGACACATGATTCATTTATGTTTTTTGATAAAACTAAACTCTTTCATTGTCTCATCAAATCGGATGTTCCATCTACGAGAAGCTTGCCTTAAACCATATATGGTTCGCAACAGCTTACACACTAGGTGTTCATTTCCCTTGGAAAGAAAACCCTCTGGCTGTGTCATATACACTTCTTCCTCAAGTTCCCCATTGAGGAAGGCCATTTTCACGTCCATTTTCCAGATCTCATAGTCGTAGTAAGTAGCAATCGCAAGCAAAATCCGAATTGATTTTAACAGGGCTAAAGGCGAAAAAGTTTCATCAAAGTCAATCCCTTGCCTTTGTTTGAATCCTTTTGCCACGAGCCTGGCCTTATAGGTCTCCACCTGGCCATCTGCTCCAATCTTTCTTTTGTATACCCACTTGCACCCAATAGGCTTCACACCTTCAGGCGCCTCAACTAGAGTCCATACTTGGTTGGTATACATAGATTCCATTTCGGATTTCATGGCACTATGCAATTTCTCTGAGTCAACACTACTCATAACCTCATTATAGGTCACAGGGTCGTCATCATCAATGATTGACAACTCATTGTCATTCTCAATGACAAGGCCATAATACCTCTCAGGTTGGCAAGACACTCTCCCTGTCCTACGAATGGGCTGTTCCACAGAAGGTTGTTCAGTCTGAACAGGTGTTTCCACTTTATCCGTAGTAGTTTGTACTTCTTGAACTTCATCATGTTTAATTTTGCTCCCACTGTTTCCTTCAAGGATAAACTGCTTTTCCAAGAAGGTAGCATGTCTGGAGACAAACACCCGATGATCGGTGTAAAAGTAATACCCCAAAGTCTCTTTAGGATATCCCATAAAATTACATTTTACGGATCGAGATTCCAGCTTATCTGGGTCAACTTTCTTGACATAAGCTGGACATCCCCAAATCTTAACGTGTTTAAGACTCTGTTTCCTTTCTTTCCATATCTTATATGGAGTTTGAGGAACAGATTTGGAAGGTTTCCTTATTCAGTAATTATGCTGAGGTTTCCAATGCATAACCCCATAGGAATACTGGAAGATTCACATAGCTCATCAGGGACCGAACCATGTCTAACAAAGTTTGATTTCTCCTTTCAGATACCCCATTCAACTGTGGAGTATATGGAGGAGTCCACTGGGAGACTATACCATTTTCTTTGAGATAATCTAGAAACTCTCCATTCAAGTATTCACCACCTCGATCTGATCGAAGAGTTATAATACTGTGTTTGGTTTGTTTCTCCACTTCATGTTCATATTCTTTGAACTTTTCAAAGGCTTCAGACTTGTGTTTAATCAAATACACATATCTGAATCTAGATCTATCATCTATGAAAGTAATGAAGTATGAAAATCCACCCATGGCTTGCATAGACATTGGTCCACATACATCTGTGTGTACCAATCCTAGCAAATCTGCAGCCCTCTCTTCATGTCCACTAAATGGAGATTTGGTCATTTTACCCAATAGACAAGACTCGCATGTAGGATATGATTCAAAATCAAAGGGGTCAAGTAATTCCTTATGCAATGTCCGCAGTCTATTTTCACTAATATGACCTAGCCTACAGTGCCATAAATAGGTCAGATTTTCATCATCTCATTTTCTTTTGTTAGTTTGTTTAATCTGAAGTAAATCATGCTCTACGTCACATACATACAGACCATTATTTAAAATACCACATCCATAAAGAATATTATCTCTAAGAATAGAACATTCATTATTCTTAATAATAAATGAAAAACCATCCAAATCCAACATAGGAATAGAAACAATATTCCTCACAATAGAGGGAATGTAATAACAATTATTCAAAATAATAGTCTTGCCCGTAGGCATATGTAAACTAAATGATCCTACAGATTTGGCCGCAACCCTTGCTCCATTGCCCATACGTAGAATCATTTCATCTTTTCCAAGAGTCCTACTTCCCTTTAGTCCTTGCAACGAATTGCAAATATGAGAACCACAGGCGGTATCTAATACCCAAGTAGAAATTTGACCTAGTAACATATTAACTTCGATCATGAACATGCCTGAATCAGAAGCGGTAGTCTCACTACCCTTCTTCTTCTTCAATTCTGCAAGGTAAACCTTCCAGTTCCTCTTCCAGTGCCCCAACTTGTTACAGTGAAAGCAAACAGCTAAATTAGAACCAGTCAACTTGTGAGCATCTAGTATGCTCTGGAGTGATAGTGCAGAAGACATGACGAATATAGTAAATCTGTAAATGATAAACACATAACAACACTTAGCAAATATTCAATTTCATTTCAAAACACTATATGAATCGGGTCTTTATTCATAAGAGTCTCCCACTAGTTTATCTAATTTATTCAACCCCCTAAGTGAAAATTAAGCATTCATAATGCTAGTGGGAATAGGGATCCTACATTCCATCACACAACCTCGGCTGTAGCACGAAACGTCATGTGATGTTTAATAGGCAGACAACTCTTGTCAATTACATCTTATGTTATTCCCTAATATAACTTTAGCCTCTTGAATAATTGAGTCACAACTGTGGCACGACAAACTCAATTTTCTTAGTCAAGTCTAACCCAACATTTCGTACAATTGAATCAGTCTCCAACGGCCCATGGCTGTAGCACGTAACGACCTTTTGATTCTAACTCAATGTACACATCTCTATGTAATAGACAAGTATTTCTTATTTCGAAATCAAAGCCCTCGGCTGTAGCACGAAACGACAATGATTTAAAAATAAGAACCACTTTCTATCATGTTGGAAGGCTATGACCGACACAAGCCCGTTGTGTCATTAGCCAATTACTACTTGATATTATTTAATTTTAGAGGGATTATATTACGTTACAATCATAATCATATTATAAAGAGATTCTTCCTTTTAAATTAAATATTTCAAATCAATAATCGATAATCAGATGATTCCCAGATCGGGTGGAGCATTGTCAAGAGGCGTCACTTAATAACCCTTTCTTACAGATAGAAATCTGTTGTTGACAGAATCATCCTTTCTCTCAATATTGAAAATTCATATTCAATTACGTGTTTCATAAACACAAGAATCTCATGATCGTATTCATAATATTTAAATTAAGGTCATGAAATAATTTCACTATACTAGATTGTCTAACAAACGCCTTATGTTAATTAAGTTCACCTAAATCTAACATCGCATGATAAACTAAGCATATATCACATATATATGCATGAATAAATGTAAAGGTAGGCATGTTAAATCATGTAGCATATTGGTCTAAGCATTATACATCTCTATGTATCACATGAGGCATTTAAAAGCAATTAAAACAGTCAAAAACAGCTTTAAAACACTACTGTTAGCTATAAACAGTCCGAAACAATTTCAGAAAATATCATATAATATACCATTAGATGCGTCTCGAAAAGACGAATCCAATGGCACCAAGCACACCCCATTCTGACAAGCCACGCACCCTCACGCGCCCCGAGAAGAAAATCCAGGCGCCGACACGCGCACACGTGCTATCAGGCGCGTGTCAGACTGTCGTCCACATGCCCCCACGCGCACATGCGCCTCACGCGCCCAAAACCCTAAGCTTACATCAGCATGATGTCATCTGATGACGTCAACACTACGCTGACCTTTCACACGCGCCGCGCGTGTCTGACACGCGCCGCGTGTGACACACCGGCGTGTGTGCCCCACGCGCGCACGTCAGACGCGCGGTCTCCCCCTCCTATTCTGACAGTCGCCGCCGCCGCACTATTACTGCTGTTATCTCTTTTTCCATGCCACCATCAACACATGTGCTCTTCTTTAATTACCCGCAGAATATATAATATATATATATACAACAGATTATATATATACATATATTTTATTACGAATTTTAATAAAACAACTTCAAAAATTCATAACAATTAATCCATACATCATAAAATTATGAAAAAAATACCCAGACGATCTACAACACTTGTAGAACCCAGATCTACAGTCAAAATAATTCTGAGAAACAATTTCTAATCAGTCATAATTAATCCATGATATAACTTGTAAAAATCATAATTAATTCATACAAGCACATAAAATTCTGAAATTTTTATAACAGATCTATATGCATACAACCTATGCTCTGATACCATTGTAGGATTTTATCTATCACAGAAGCATGGTAAAACAATTTTACACATATAAAATCCAAATAAAAGCATATAAATCGTGATTAAAACATATGGGATCGGTTTCTAACCTTTAAAAGCGATCCAAGAACCATGAGCGGAGGTCCCTAACAGCTGCTCCTCAAGTGTGAAGCACTCCACCGGTATCCACCAAGAAATTGATGTATTAGAGGAGGAGGAGGTGGAGAGAATTAGGGTTTTTGAAATTTTTAGGTTGAAGCAAAAATAGGGTTTATAATAGTATATTTATAGGCAAAATTTTCGGCTGAAAATTTTCCCATAAAATATTATTATTATTAACCCTTTATTATTCTCACTAATAATTAAAACACCTTTTAATTATTAATCCTTTTTCTAAACACTTTAGAAATAATTCTCTCACTTGATTTAATTTTTAAAAATTAAATTCTTAATTAATAATATTAAGAACTTTTCTTAATTAATTTATAATCAATTATATCTCATTTAATCAATTATTAAATTTGCCAATTAATTATTTATTTCATAAATAAATAAATATCAGCCATTATTAATTAATTCCTCCACCATTAAATCATTCTCTTTTATTGTGTGACCCTGTAGGTTCAATATTAAGCCGGTAGTAGAAATAAATAATAATAAAACTATTTTATCATTATTTATATAAATTTTCTAATTTATTAAATATGATTAATTAATTAATCATATTTATTCTACATCGTGAGGGATACTTCTCAGCATATCGCGACTATCCGGATAATACGAATTCACTGCTTAGAATACCAAGAACCTATTCAGTGAGTAGTTACCGTACAATCAATTCCTTCTACCCTGTAATGTCACGATTAAATACAAGGCATGGAACTTGTGTCAAGCCTATCTTATTTAATCACTTGCTTTCCCATTCACTATGCTTAGTTCTATTTAATATAAATTAGAAACTCCTTTCTAATTTCATTCACTCTGGCCAGAGATTCCTGAACTAGCATAAGTGGATCAGCATTGAACATTCTCTTCCTTCACTGGAAGGGGTAGATCTTTTATTGATCATACACTATCTTCGTGTACAAATTCCTATACCCAGTAGAGCCCTTATAATTGTCCCTGGAGACTAAGAACTAAACCAAAGCATAGTTCAGTGTACACAAGATAACTATGATGACCTCAAGTCTAAGGATACTTGTAACACCCCCAAATCCGGGGTCGGGGATTCAGGTTGTCACGAGTTCCATTTCCCTTAATAACACCCAATCTAAATAAACAATCAACTACTCCGTACTGTGACCCCACAATATACACACACGCCATAAGTTATAGTCTCAGAGATGAATACCAAAAAAATAACACAAGTCATTTTATTCCACATAATAAGCCATTACACCTCAAGAAGGTTCTGAATAAATTTACATTTTTTTCCATTATTACAATTCATATTATACATAAGTCTGGTTTATCAATAGTTGAAAACCTAGCCTATTGGTAGCTCCTACCTCAGCTACGGCGGCGTCAATGCTTCCATAAGATTGCGGAACATTTTCTAACCGCTTGCGAATCGGGAGCTTGGTCCTGTTCATCTTTTCTATCTGTTGTTGTGTGATGAAAGAAGAAAGCAAGGGTGAGCAACAAGCCCACCAAAATAATATGTATACTGATTAACAATATATGAGCATTCTCATAGTACTCATTAAAGTCTTGGTCAAAATAAATGAACCAAGCTGATATCTTAACACGACCAAGTCGCAAAATATTTAGTATATATATACATATATATACTTTTCACAATATTTGAAATCCTCTGACATGTATGGCATCCACAGAGTTCCAGTTTATAACTGTATAAAAATATTATTGCAAGGTGATCTCATATATTTAACCTTGTCTCAAGGTTTTTCTGAAACCTTTGTCATTCATAAGACAATCATTAACTAGATATAAGTTTAAAAGATGAAGTTACAAGATACTCCAATATACTTATATCTTTTCCAAATACTACTTGAACTACCACCGTTCAATGTATAAATAGTTCATCCCATAGATTAAGCTACAAGACAAAACTTGTATAGAATCAATCTTTAAAATATCATCAAAATAAAATGAAGTTACGAGATACTTCATTTGATGCAAACATTATTTTGAAAACTTGACCCTGCCAACACTCAACAATCGTCCAACCGTAGCCTTTCTATCGAAGTGCTCTGGGTAGTGTTGCAGAAATATCGAATTGGATGATGAACTCATTACGGGAGTTTGTCGCTCCAGGAAGACCACTTAAGATGATCAATCGTAGTAGTGCAACCCCACCATTTTCTACATGTAGAGGAGAACCTGTCGGATTTACTTGTCAACCGAACACTGGACTCCTAAGGAATGTACCGTCTTAGCGGAACTTCCAGGCCATTTGGGCCAATATAATAAGGCTGGGCCGGTGCCACTCGACCACTTACGCCACTCCTAGTTCAGATGAAATCCATGACTCTGAAACGTAAAGCTCGTCCCCCCTTTCCCCAAGTAAAAACTTGTTGATACGGCTCCACCAAGAAGTCGTATCTAGTTGGAAAGAAAAACTCACCAATATTTCCCAGGCGATGCCTGTTAATGGATTAACTTGTTCCAAGAATTTTACTTCCCGAGTGTTGGGTAAGTAATCAAAAACTCTTTTATCAAAACAGCAACCTTGTTGCGAATATAAACACACCACAGAGCCGGATCCCTCAGGTTTTGAGCGAGTATTTCAATCCCCTTTGAAAGGAAGGTCTTAAATAAAAAAAATGAGTTTTGGGATCCGCTCTAACTTTTAAAATCATTTTGAAGACTCGCAAACATTTTTAAGAATGTTTGGAGTAATGCTGATTTAATGAAATAAATCAGTCCCAATTTATTAGAAAATATCCGAATATTATTATTTAAATAATATTCCCATAAAGAATAATCTTTATAAAAATAATTGAAGTAGAAGTTTTAAAACTTATACTTGCAATGAATATTAAATAACCAAAGATATACTTATACGAAAGTACTATCTTTATTTGAATAATCAAAAGTGAGTTTGATCATCGACACATTATTCCTTAATAAAATAAAGAATAATAATTAGTAAATAATCGGAGTCATAAGTCCTCGAATGAATATTCAAAATAATATTCATTAATAAAATAAACGGAGTCATAAGCCCTCGAATGAATATTCAAAATAATATTTAATAATAAAATAAATGGGGTCATAAGCCCTCGAATGAATATTCAAAATAATATTCAATAATAAAATAAACGGGGTCATAAGCCCTCGAATGAATATTCAAAATAATATTCAATAATAAAATAAACGGGGTCATAAGCCCTCGAATGAATATTCAAAATAATATTCATTAATAAAATAAAGTTATCGAATAAACCTTATTTGATTCATAGTTTTGAAAACTATTCATATATATATATAAATATATATATTATACTCGGAAGCATCGACTCCCGGTTTTAGAAAAATGTTCACCTTTGGGTCCCCTATACTAAGGGTATATGCAAATTACCGCTTATCTCTAGCATAGGTATTATCAACTGAATCAACAGATATATGTATCAAGAATATGAAACATGCATGCATATATACCATATCACATGCTACAATATATCGCAAGAATTTGCTAATTAACCATCATGCATCTATCACAAGATAATGCATATACAAATGTATACATCACAACAACAGTATAACGGGTAGAAAACTTGCCTGAGCGACTGGGGGTGGTAAAAATCCTGGGATGAGTCTGGTAACCTATAAACCACATATAAGTTGGAATTAAACCAAAGTCGCTTAAGAATCTATACTTTAACCAATTAGACTCTAACGCTCACTTTGCGCTTAATGATTCTCTTAAGTCGCTCGAGTACCCCCGGCTCCACCATTTTTAATAAATTAACCAATAAGAGTTTTAAGGTGATTCTTTCGCGAGTGCCTTACCAACTGCCTAATACACTTTACATAAATGTTTCATACTCCAATTAGTCATTTAAGGTCTTTAACCAATGTTTCAAAGTAAGGCGAGGGGTAATGGTTCGTTCGCGAAACGCCGTTACTTAAAACGGTCGTTTCTCCTAAACCGTACATCGGATTCAAACAAACCACATATCAAAACGAAGCTCGTAACATGAACTATCTAATCATGGCAATGGTAAAAACCTAGCAATGAGTTCACGGGTCCTAATGTTAAGACCAAAAACAGTCTAAAGTAAATCGGGCATTACGACAACTATGTTTACGCGATTACCCAAATTTATACCACTCCAAATCAACCCACAATCAACCCAAAATCAACATCCCAACCAAACTCCATCCATACTTCACCATAACAGCCCCAAAAACTCAATATTATCAATTTATACTACTTTCCAATCATGAACTTAAAGCTTACTTAAGTTCTTTAACTATAAACAAGATTTCAACATCCAAATCACTACAACTCCAACCCAAACTCTAAAAATACAAGCATCAAGCTTCTCTTTTACCATAACAATCAAAACCATCCTAATATTCAAAGTAAGGTTAGGGTTTAGAGATGTTATACCTTCCTTGAAGTGATTAGAGTAGGTAGGAAGCCTTAAGAAGCCTTGAGATAGCTTAGGAATGCTTGGATCATAAAGGAAAAACATAGAAAACCAAGTTAGAAATCTTGAAAACACTATTCATTATCTTCTTCATTGATTTATTGGAAGAGAATCATGAAGAATTGGAGGCTCAAACTTCTAGGATAGCCATAACTAATCATAAGGGACCTTGGATAATTACCTTGTGATTTAACAATGGTTGGATCTTGATTTTGAAAATTTCTTCTCTTGAAATAAGAAAAAGCCGAGAGCTTTTCTTTGAAGAAAAGGGAAGAGCTTTTGTGTTTTTGTGATTTGTTTTGATTTTCCTTGGTTGGTTGATTTTTGTTTTGTTTTAATCATTTTTAACCATGAAAAATTGTGTGGTTATAAATCAACCACACTTCCTTCCCTTATGTCATGCTTTGGTCATCATGTGATGTCACCCTCCACACTTGTCCTCTTCTTGTTGGTTTGATGACATCACCATCCCTATCCTCCTTGATTAACTCCTAATTTCTTGCCTAATGACCGCTGATCTGTTATACGGTTCGCTTAACTTTCGTTCTCGTTCATCATTTGAGGGATCATACCCGGGATCTTATTACTTGGGTTCCCTTAACCTTTCTCAATACATTGTATTCCTTTTATGATCCTCTCTTAAAATCCTTGAATTTAAATCCTTTTAATCATGTTATCTTATACTCAATTCTTTCGGTATCTGGTGGATTTTCGGGAAAAATCAAAGTGTTCGAATTTGGATTCTGACGATCTTTACATACACTTATTTACTTTATGGAATACTAATACGATCATAGAATTTCCATAACAGTACTCCTATATAGCGTGGTCTGATAATTGTCCTTAATCAGCATCATCAGCAAAAGTTACTATTCATCCGTGTTTCAAAAATTCCAAAAATTGGGGTTATTACAGTCTCCCCTCCTTAAAAGGATTCCGTCCCGGAATCAGATAAAAATGAATAGGGATACTTTCTTAGCATTGCACTTTCTAACTCTCAAGTTAATTTTCCCACATTGTGGTTCTACCATCAAACTCTGACTAGTTTGATAACCCTTCTCCTAAGCACTTGTTCCTTTTCAATCTATAACCTTTCCCGGTTGCTCCATATAGGTTACATTTGGTTGCATGCCTATGCGCTCATATGTTAACTTCCCAATATGACTTAATATGTCCAAGGGTCCAACAATTCATGGGCCTAGCTTTTCTTTCTTTCCGTACCACATCCCTCCTTTCCAAGGGAATACTTATAACAGCACTAGGTCCCCTACTTCCTACTCTTTTTCATTTCGTGTCAAATCAACATACTTCTTATGTCCATCTTGGGCTACTACTAGCCGTCCTCTGATTAGATCTATTATATCCTTGGTCCTTTGGACCACTGCTGGTCCGAGCATCTTGCGCTCTACAACTTCATCCTCATATAAGGGATATTGACATTGTCTTCCCTCCAAGATCTCATAAGACGACATCTCGATACCTGACATATGATCTATTATCGTGAGAAAATTCATCCGCATTAAGTGATCATTCCAAATTCTTTCAATTCTATTGCACAGACTCTCATCATAGCTTCTAGCATTATAGCTTTTGCTTCTCACTACCCATTCTTTTCCAGTTCATAGTCGCTACTACCTTCCGTTCCTAATATTGTACTGGTTATACTTTTGCTCGTTAGCGTTCTATAACCTTTTAATAAACACGTCAACCTTAGTATCACGAATGTGTTTCCATTCCGATTACCACCACAACTTTACTACTCCTTTTTCAGCTGTTTCTATTTTCCAAAGTTTGATCAATCATATAGAAGTAAAGGAATTTGTTGAGAGATCACTATGATCATGAACACTTGTTATATCGCATAGTTAGTACAGAAGGTGGCCAGCCTTTAGTACTTGACAAGCAATTAAACAACATGTGGTATCCTACTAGGCTTCTATCACACAGATAGATAGTCATTCGGCAATACCTCCCCCTCTGTAAGGGTTGTTCTTCTCAGCTTACATGAAATGAAAAGAAGAGAAAAGAACGAACGGAAGAGAATTGTATATATATATAAAATATACTGCCACAAAATATCTGGCTTGGAATCTACCTCTGAACTATAGAGGTTTAACATAGGAGAACAAAACATATATGTATATAAATCCACATCAAGTATAATAGCATCGCATTTCACATGCTTAATATTTACTATTCCATCCATCATTCTATGGACCCATGCTCTTCCTCGAGCTTATACACAATCACCTTTGAAACTCCTTCGACATCGAAAATCGAATCTGGGATCTCATTCTAGACATCATCGTTACTAGAATTCTATGCTTGCACTGCA
Source organism: Apium graveolens (assembly GCF_009905375.1). Taxonomy (NCBI): domain Eukaryota; kingdom Viridiplantae; phylum Streptophyta; class Magnoliopsida; order Apiales; family Apiaceae; genus Apium; species Apium graveolens. The sequence continues at coordinate 199,578,794 of NC_133649.1, forward strand.
ACCTTCCTCGTATAGTAATACGACTCTCTATTGATAAGAATGAATAAATATTCAATAGGTAAATAATCGACCTAGTTTTTCTATCAAAGATAACTTATACATCACCACAACCCTATTAGTGGTACTTAATCTCAACATCCACTCCAATACAACTCTCACGGTTGTAATTAATCGGCTCATTACCCGCACAATCATTCCTGCACTACTAGGGTCCACCTTTGACCTACTGTAGTCATTCATTTTCCATGAAGTCTTAATAGCTAACCATACGGAGTCCATACATCTCGTATCGAATTCTTCTAAGGAGTTAACATAATCACCATTCATAATTCATGAAGAACACTCTAGATCCTGATGTACCTACATGACATGAAGCAGATAAAATTGTAGAAGAGTTTCAATCAAAGCAACGATAGCAGGTTAATACCATTCTTAATCATATACCTTCATTAGAAGACTTAACTCAAAGGTTCGTTTAGTCCTTTTTGAAACATGGTTCTGGATTATTCTCAGGATAGTTCCTTCTAAGATAGATAGCCCGCTCATGGCGATTATACGAATTAAACCTTTACCAAACTACTATTACGGTTGGGTATTGCACAGTCATCAGAAGGAATGTCAATCTTCAAAACCATAATACAACCTTCACGGCTTTAACCATTATTACTGTATTCTTCTGGCACGAGCGCCGATAATTGTCCTCTTACACTTAAAGTGTTGGCCACCTCTTTGGTCTTTCCTGATAGTAAAATTTCCTTACAATCAATGTCCTTTTAACCACCTCCAACTAAATTTTCTACCTCACTTCAATCACTACTTGTGTGAAGATGTTTTCCTTAAAATCTGATGAGTAAAAAAAATATCACCATTTTTCCATAAGTTATTGCCTCAGTCTTTAGAGGTTAATCACTGTCACGACTGACTCTCAATCATACTTAGAACATCTTTTATCTTAGGCCCTAATTGCCCTGAACAATTTTGACCTTTACTGGTTCGATCCATACTTTCTCGTGGTTTAACACGTGCCCCACTTGGCATCATTATATTTACGTCATATTTCCTTTATCAACATTTTTACTCTTGAGAATTTTGAATATTACCTTTCTCCTTGTAAAACCTCTAGGGTTATCCTTGAATCGTTCCTCCTGTATTCCCTAGATACAGGGCATATCAAGATACCATTTATTAATACCAGAATCATTGTCTATATACTTCTGAAAAATTTCTCCACTGATTCTTAAAGGTTGTTATTACCTTAATCCTTTCAAATTCATACTGTCAAAACTCATAGTATCCCTATTAAGGGTGAAATGCCAACCTTTATGCATTCCCCTAGGATTCATTTTAAGTTACCGATGGTCTATCCTTAATTCCACCTTTAAAAAGGTACATGCATCCTTCCATGGATAAATCAAGTCATATATCCCTGATAAGGGTGTCTTATTCAATCATTCCCACCTCGATAGTATATACCTAATTTCACAATAACATCTGTATTCAAAATGAGGTCAATCAATATGGCCTCCAAAAGATAACAACGGTTATCCTCTTTTCTTGCCTAATTTGGTAAATAACAAGGATGTTCTGGAAGATATTGGTCGTGTTCAACGTGAACTTCTTCTTAATAATTCCGTATTTACTTTTGTTGTTTATTTCAACAGTCATCTCAATGTTGGGATATCTCTCATTCCTGGCGTCTCCCTTCCTGGGTATCAAGCCACCGGTCTTACACTTCACATTCTTGAAGGTCACTTCCTTCATCCAATCTTCCTAATTTCTTACTTCCTTGTCTCCTCAGTCTATCTGCGTCTCATTATTTATCCTTCGAACTATCTCAAGGTTTCCTCGAATCCTCCCAACTTACAGGGGATAAAATATATGTATCTCTTATGCCTTCAACCATCAATTTAACTCATGGTGAATCACCCTCATCCTGACGATTACATACTTTTCTATTTCTATTGCTACGAGTCTTTAGGGTTTCCTCATACCCAAATTCCTTATCATTCCTCAAACTCTATTGCCTTTATATTCCTTTCCACTTCAGTTTCTTTTTATTTTCCTTTCTCTTATCATTATTTCATGAACCAACCCAACATAAGCATTGATTTCAAACATCCCGTCATTCTGGATTTGAGTCCTCAGAACGAATCTTGACAACTTTTACCACTTAGATTCATAATTCATCATAATCTTCTGCCTGTGTTCTGGCTCTAAAGCTTTTACACTATCTCCATAACCTTGGGAAGTACTTTCCTGAAAACAATTGCCTGAACTTAAATCAGTTTATTATAATCTCTTGCTCCGTGCCTTCCTTGGCCTTTCACCAGCGGGTGGCCTCTCTCTTAGGAGGGTAAGTGACAAAAATAGTCTTTTATGATTCATCAATCATTTAGAATCTCAAATGATTCCTATATTTCCTTTAGCCAGGCTCTTGCCTCGACTAGGTCAGCTTGTTCCTTGGAACTCTGAGAGCTTAGCGACTTAAAGGTCCTGCAAGAATTTCACACCACATTGTTTCCTCAAGGTGGTGGTTAGGGGTAAAAGTATAAGTTTTATTTTAGGCAGGTCCATGGATTGCCCAATAGAAGTACCATCCTGGTTCTTCCTATCTTGCTCGACTTCTGTTTTCTCAGTCTAAATATTTCTTCCTACTCCCCATAATTGGGGTCATCTTTTAATTTAAAATCCTCATTTTCCACTTCATTATATTCTGGGTTCCTTATATCTTAATTACGACCTCCCTGATTATCACATTCAAGGTTTGCCCCTAATCTTATTCCTCATGGGGAATAATGCTTGGAAAAAAAATTGAGAATCTCTGGATATTTGTCTTACTTACTTTGCTTAAATCTTTCCTTCGTACAGTCCTTGCATGATTGCAAATTATGAATTCTCAAGTTCTATAAACTTCATGACACTCTCTTAAGTGTTAACAGCGCAATTAGCAATATGAACTTTTATCACAGACAAACTGATCTGAACTGATATTAACGAATATATACATAACCATTTGTTCGAGGGTACAACAACTAAACACATTAAAGAGAATTACATCATTTGATCTGATCGCTTCTATCTCAAAAGTACTACCATAGATAATCATCTAGTCATTAAAACTAATCATCCATAACTTAGGCTAATCCTCCAAAAGCGGTGCTGCATGAAGTTCTTGTCAGATTGCTCAGACTCTGCACACTATTATGGATCAAGAAATGCGGGCACGCACAACATCCCTAACCTGCTCCATTAAAGCGGTGATGAGGTCTAGGATAGTTGCAAGCAAAGCTGGATCAATCTGACCCTCAAGATGGCCTCTAGCTGTAACACAGGTGGTAGCCTCAATCCTTTCCATGCTATAAGCTAATCCTGCCGGAAGTACCCCGCCCTCAATCCTCGGTGCAGTAAGTCGATCCAACAGATCACTCCTAACATTACGGGCCTCAGACAGGCCACCCAAAGTCATATAATAATCGGCGATAAGAGAAGCCTGAGTGGTTGCATCTAGCAGTCCATGGGGTGCAGGTGGTACAGACCCAGGAGATCCAAATGGATAACCTAGCACGGTATCAGGTGATAATGGTGCAGGAGATAAAGGTGGCATTTCCTCAGTAGGTGCTGGGCTCTGTACAGGGGAGGGAACAGGAATTGGTGGAACCTCATGGATGTCTTCCAGAACCTCTGGAAGAGGGTCTGATACTGGTGTAATTGGTGCCGTGGAAGGCCCCACTCCTCCTGCCCTCATTAACCTTTGTGCCATTGGTAACTCTTCATCTTCTAGTGCCACCCTCGCGGCCATTCTTGCTCTATTAGTCGCCCTGACTACGGTCATCAATTCCTCAGTGGTCCTCTCTTCATTCTCGTCAGGATCCTCTACGAGATCCTCCTTAGCAACAATCCCTTCTGGGATAACATCCTCAACCGCAACATTCTCAATATGAATCTCATCCGGTCCCTCGTTAGGGTACTCTATCGAATTCACAATTTGATCTCCAACATGTAATAAAACATCCTCATGCTGATGCTCCTGAACCTCAGGGTTCGGTGCCCCACTGTCCTATACGAGAACGAACTATGTTACTATCATAATATTTATAAGGGTTCCCGTAAGGGTTTTAACTGTCAGTACTACGTTAGGTAGTCCGACTATGAACTTGGCAAGAGTTCTTATTATCTTAGTGAACTTATTATTTTAACGTCATATCATCTCTGAGGTTTATAACGCTTGGCTCTGATACCATTTCTGTAACACCCCCAAATCCGGGGTCGGGGATTCGGGTTGTCACGAGTTCCATTTCCCTTAATAACGCCCAATCTAAATAAACAATCAACTACTCTATACTGTGACCCTATAATATACACACACGCCACAAGTTATAGTCTCAGAGATGAATACCAAAAAAATAACACAAGTCATTTTATTCCACATAATAAGCCATTACACCTCAAGAAGGTTCTGAATAAATTTACATTTCTTTGCCATTATTACAATTCATATTATACATAAGTCTGGTTCATCAATAGTTGAAAACCTAGCCTATTGGTAGCTCCTACCTCAGCTACGGCGGCGTCAACGCTTCCAGAAGACTGCGGAACATTTTCTAACCGCTTGCGAATCGGGAGCTTGGTCATGTTCATCTTTTCTATCTGTTGTTGTGTGATGAAAGAAGAAAGCAAGGGTGAGCAACAAGCCCACCAAAATAATATGTATACTGATTAACAATATATGAGCATTCTCATAGTACTCATTAAAGTCTTGGTCAAAATAAATGAACCAAGCTGATATCTTAACGCGACCAAGTCGCAAAATATTTAGTATATATATACATATATATATATATATACTTTTCACAATATTTGAAATCCTCTCACATGTATAACATCCACAGAGTTCCAGTTTATAACTGTATAAAAATATTGTTGCAAGGTGATCTCATATATCTAACCTTGTCTCAACATTTTTCTGAAACCTTTGTCATTCATAAGACAATCATTAACTAGATATAAGTTTAAAAGATGAAGTTACAAGATACTCCAATATACTTATATCTTTTCCGAATACTACTTGAACTACCACCGTTCAATGTATAAATAGTTCATCACATAGATTAAGCTACAAGACAAAACTTGTATAGAATCAATCTTTAAAATATCATCAAAATAAAATGAAGTTACGAGATACTTCATTTGATGCAAACATCATTTTGAAAACTTGACCCTACCAACACTCAACAATCGCCCAACCGTAGCCTTTCTATCGAAGTGCTCTGGGTAGTGTTGCAGAAATATCGAATTAGATGATGAACTCATTACGGGAGTTTGTCGCGCCAGGAAGACCACTTACGATGATCAGTCGTAGTAGTGCAACCCCACCATTTTCTACATATAGAGGAGAACCTGTCGGATTTACTTGTCAACCGAACACTGGACTCCTAAGGAATGTACCGTCTTAGCGGAACTTCCAGGCCATTTGGACCAATATAATAAGGCTGGGCGGGCTCCACTCGACCACTTACGCCACTCCTAGTTCAGATGAAATCCATGACTCTGAAACGTAAAGCTCGTCCCCCCTTTCCCCAAGTAGAAACTTGTTGATACAGCTCCACCAAGAAGTCGTTTCTAGTTGGAAAGGAAAACTCACCTAATATTTCCCAGGCGATGCCTGTTAATGGATTAACTTGTTCCAAGAATTTTACTTCCCGAGTGTTGGGTAAGTAATCAAAAACTCTTTTATCAAAACAGCAACCTTGTTGCGAATATAAACACACCTCAGAGCCGGATCCCTCAGGTTTTGAGCGAGTATTTAAATCCCCTTTGAAAGGAAGGTCTTAAATAAAAAAAATGAGTTTTGGGATCCGCTCTAACTTTTAAAATCATTTTGAAGACTCGCAAACATTTTTAAGAATGTTTGGAGTAATGCTGATTTAATGAAATAAATCAGTCCCAATTTATTAGAAAATATCCGAATATTATTATTTAAATAATATTCCCATAAAGAATAATCTTTATAAAAATAATTGAAGTAGAAGTTTTAAAACTTATACTTGCAATGAATATTAAATAACCAAAGATATACTTATACGAAAGTACTATCTTTATTTGAATAATCAAAAGTGAGTTTGATCATCGACACATTATTCCTTAATAAAATAAAGAATAATAATTAGTAAATAATCGGAGTCATAAGTCCTCGAATGAATATTCAAAATAATATTCATTAATAAAATAAACGGAGTCATAAGCCCTCGAATGAATATTCAAAATAACATTTAATAATAAAATAAATGGGGTCATAAGCCCTCGAATGAATATTCAAAATAATATTCAATAATAAAATAAACGGGGTCATAAGCCCTCGAATGAATATTCAAAATAATATTCAATAATAAAATAAACGGGGTCATAAGCCCTCGAATGAATATTCAAAATAATATTCAATAATAAAATAAACGGGGTCATAAGCCCTCGAATGAATATTCAAAATAATATTCATTAATAAAATAAAGTTATCGAATAAACCTTATTTGATTCATAGTTTTAAAAACTATTCATATATATATATATATAAATATATATATATATATATATATATATTATACTCGGAAGCATCGACTCCCGGTTTTAGAAAAATGTTCACCTTTGGGTCCCCTATACTAAGGGTATATGCAAATTACCGCTTATCTCTAGCATAGGTATTATCAACTGAATCAACAGATATATGTATCAAGAATACGAAACAGGTATGCATATATACCATATCACAAGCTACAATATATCGCAAGAATTTGCTAATTAACCATCATGCTTCTATCACAAGATAATGCATATACAAATGTATACATCACAACAACAGTATAACGGGTAGAAAACTTGCCTGAGCGACTGGGGGTGGTAAAAATCCTGGGATGAGTCTGGTAACCTATAAACCACATATAAGTTGGAATTAAACCAAAGTCGCTTAAGAATCTATACTTTAACCAATTAGACTCTAACGCTCGCTTTGCGCTTAATGATTCTCTTAAGTCGCTCGAGTACCCCCGGCTCCACCATTTTTAATAAATTAACCAATAAGAGTTTTAAGGCGATTCTTTTGCGAGTGCCTTACCAACTTCCTAATACACTTTACATAAATGTTTCATACTCCAATTAGTCATTTAAGGTCTTTAACCAATGTTTCAAAGTAAGGCGAGGGGTAATGGTTCGTTCGCGAAACGCCGTTACTTAAAACGGTCGTTTCTCCTAAACCGTACATCGGATTCAAACGAACCACATATCAAAACGAAGCTCGTAACATGAAATATCTAATCATGGATGGTAAAACCCTAGCAGTGAGTTCACGGGTCCTAATGTTAAGAACAAAAACAGTCTAAAGTAAATCGGGCATTACGGCGGCTATGTTTATGCGATTACCCAAATTTATACCACTCCAAATCAACCCACAATAACCCCAAAATCAACATCCCAACCAAAATCCAGCCATACTTCACCATAACAGCCCAAACAACTCGATATTATCAATTTATACTACTTTCCAATCATGAACTTAAAGCTTACTTAAGTTCTTTAACTATAAACAAGATTTCAACATCCAAATCACTACAACTCCAACCCAAACTCTAAACATACAAGAATCAAGCTTCTCTTTTACCATAACAATCAAAACCATCCTAATATTCAAAGTAAGGTTAGGGTTTGGAGATGTTATACCTTCCTTGAAGTGATTAGAGTAGGTAGGAAGCCTTAAGAAGCCATTAGATAGCTTAGGAATGCTTGGATCATAAAGGAAAAACAAAGAAAACCAAGTTAGAAATCTTGAAAACACTATTCATTATCTTCTTCATTGATTTATTGGAAGAGAATCATGAAGAATTGGAGGCTCAAACTTCTAGGATAGCCATAACTAATCATAAGGGACCTTGGATAATTACCTTGTGATTTAACAATGGTTGGATCTTGATTTTTGAAAATTTCTTCTCTTGAAATAAGAAAAAGCTGAGAGCTTTTCTTTGAAGAAAAGGGAAGAGGTTTTGTGTTTTTGTGATTTGTTTTGATTTGCCTTGATTGGTTGATTTTTGTTTTGTTTTAATCATTTTTAACCATGAAAAATTGTGTGGTTATAAATCAACCACACTTCCTTCCCTTATGTCATGCTTTGGTCATCATGTGATGTCACCCTCCACACTTGTCCTCTTTTTGTTGGTTTGATGACATCATCATCCCTAACATCCTTGATTAACTCCTAATTGCTTGCCTAATGACCGCTGATCTGTTATACGGTTCGCTTAACTTTCGTTCTCGTTTATCGTTTGAGGGATCATACCCGGGATCTTATTACTTGGGTTCCCTTAACCTTTCTCAATGCATTGTATTCCTTTTATGATCCTCTCTTAAAATCCTTGAATTTAAATCCTTTTAATCATGTTACCTTATACTCAATTCTTTCGGTATCTGGTGGATTTTCGGGAAAAATCAAAGTGTTCGAATTTGGATTCTGACGATCTTTACATACACTTATTTACTTTATGCAATACTAATACGATCTTAGAATTTCCATAACAGTACTCCTATATAGCGTGGTCTGATAATTTTCCTTAATCAGCATCATCAGCAAAAGTTACTATTCATCCGTGTTTCAAAAATTCCAAAAATTGGGGTTATTACAATACTTGTACAACTATCACTATGTGAACAACTGCTGACACGTGAGTGAACTCCATCAGTTGTTCAGCTGTGTGATTCATGTTCAGTGAACTTATTCTATAATAAGCACCTACATACTAGCTATAGTGTCACCACACAAATGTCTATGAGAACAGACATCCTTCATAATGAAGCAATCATAGTATGTACCGATCTTTGCGGATTATTAATTACCAGTTAGTAATCCTACGACCAGGAACTATTTAAGTTTAGAGTTATCATCTTTTAGGTCTCATTATTATGATCTCATCACAATCCATAAAAAGCTTTACTCTAAACTGTGGTATATCTTATTTAAACACTTAAAATAGATAGAGCCCGCAATAAAAACAAAACAAGTCTTTTATTAATATTAATGAAATCTAAACAGATTACATAAAAGTTATTCCTAAATCCTCATACATTATTGGACTTAGGACATATCTCTTTCAATAACTACGGGGGGGCATTAGAAAATGCTGATGGAGATAGCATGGATCATGGGGGAGGATCCAGTTCTACAAATCAACTTCTATCTGCAAGGAAGTGGACCAAATCACATACACCTAACTTAATAATTGGAGATCCTGAAGCAGGTGTCAGAACTAGAACTGCAACATTAAATGAATGTCTCTATCATTCTTTTCTATCTCAGACTAAACCAAAGAAAGTGAAAGAAGCTCTTCAAGTTGCTGATTGGGTGCAAGCAATGCAGGAAGAGTTAAATGAATTTGAAAGAAATAAAGTCTGGACCCTAGTGCCAAGATGAAAGAACAGAACAGTTGTTGGCACAAAATGGGTGTTCAGAAACAAAACTGACAGTGATGGCATAATTACAAGGAACAAAGCAAGGCTGATTGCTAAGGGCTATTCTCAACAGGAGGGTATTGATTATGATGAAACATTTGCACCAGTTGCTAGATTGGAAGCCATAAGAATCTTTTTGGCTTATGCTGCTCACAAAAAGTTTAAAGTCGTTCAAATGGATGTGAAAAGTGCTTTTCTCAATGGAGAACTGGAAGAAGAGGTATATGTTAAACAACCTCCAGGCTTTGTAGATACAAAATTTCTAAATCATGTAAACAAGCTTGATAAAACACTTTATGGACTTAAGCAAGCTCCAAGAGCTTGGTAGGAGACTTTAGCTCAATTACTTCTGGAAAGTGGATTTCACATAGGTACAATTGATAAAACATTGTTCTACCTCAACCATGGAAAGGACTTACTTTTGGTAGAGATATATGTTGATGATATCATATTTGGTTCTACAAATGTCAAACTCTGTGAAAGGTTTGCAAAGCTAATGCAGTCAAGATATCAAATGAGTATGATGGGAGAACTTAGATATTTTCTGGGACTTCAAGTCAAGCAAAATGAAGAAGGTACTTTTATTTTTCAATCCAAGTACACCAGAAATTTACTCAAGAAATTTGGAATGCAAGACTGTTCAACTGCATCCACTCTCATGGCCACTGCAACCAAGTTAGATAAAGATACTGGTTCATCAGTAAATATTACTAACTACAGAGGTATGATTAGCTCTTTACTCTATTTAACTGCAAGTAGACCTGATATCATGTATACTACCTGTCTTTGTGCAAGATTTCAGGCTGATCCAAGAGAACCTCATCTAATAGCTGTGAAAAGAACTTTCAAGTACCTCAAGGGTACAGCTGATCTAGGATTGTGGTATCCTAGAGAATCAGATTTTAAGTTAATAGGTTACTCAGATGCAGATTTTGCAGGATGTAAAATAGACAGGAAAAGCACAAGTAGAAGCTGCCAATTTCTTGGAAGCATATTAGTTTCTTGGTTTAGCAAGAAACAGAAATCAATTTCCACATCAACTGCAGAAGCAAAATATATTACTGCAGGAAGCTGTTGTGCATAGATTCTTTGGATGAAGAATTAATTACTAGATTATGGGTTAGAATTTTCTAAAATACCTATTTACTGTGATAATCAAAGTGCTATTGCTGTGACAGGTAATCTAGTTCAACACTCAATGACAAAGCACATCAGCATTAGGTACCATTTCATAAGGGAACATGTGATGGAAGGTACAGTGGAATTGTATTTTGTTCCAACAGATCAACAACTAGCAGATATCTTCACAAAACCACTATGTGAAACTACTTTTACAAGACTGGTAAATGAACTTGGAATGGTTTCATGTTCTTTCTCTAAATCTGCTTAGTTTCTGTTCTCATGTATCAGACTTTATGATCAATATTTACAGATTGTCTTATCTTCATGTAATCTGTGCTTAAATTGAAATACATTAAATGCTGATTGTTATCTGATGTGGATTTATATACTCTAGTAGTGATTTGAATGTTCTGTGACTATTCAATCCAATGATGATTACTGTGCTAGATACTAACCTAGTGGTATTTAACATACTAGAAATCCCATGTTTGAATTAGTTGTTTATGTGGAAATTCATTAACACAAGCAAATTCTAATTTTGAGCTTAGTCAAATTTACTTTGTGTATCTTATTACTAAGTCACAAACTAGATTCTTGCTTCTTATCTGTCAAATTCCGATGTCAGTAAATCTTAAGGATGAACTACATGCTTGATAAGCCTCACTTATCTGAAGAAAAAGAAAAGAAAAAAAAAAGAAAATTAAAATCAGGTACTCCTTTGAGATCTAGAGTAAATATGTGGAAGGGAAGACCCAAGTGCATTGCTTGTATTAAGTAATATGTATTAGAAAAGCAAGTAAATTTTTCTTGGTGACTTTTCACATTCTCTGATTACTGGAGAAATACTCTGATAATAGCATAAATTCTGATAAGCAGTTGTTGAAAGAGATATGTCCTAAGTCCAATCATGTATGAGAATTTAGGAATAACTTTTATGTAATCTGTTTTGATTTCATTGATATTAATAAAAGACTTGTTTTGTTTTTATTGCGGGCTCTATCTATTTAAATGTTTAAATAAGATATACCACAGTTTAGAGTAAAGCTTTTTATGGATTGTGATGAGATCATAATAATGAGACCTAAAAGATGATAACTCTAAACTTAAATAGTTCATGGTCGTAGGATTACTAACTGGTAATTAATAATCCGCAAAGATCGGTACATACTATGATTGCTTCATTATGAAGGATGTTTGTTCTCATAGACATTTGTGTGGTGACACTATAGCTAGTATGTAGGTGCTTATTATAGAATAAGTTCACTGAACATGACTCACACAACTGAAAAACTGATGGAGTTCACTCATGTGTCAGCAGTTGTTCACATAGTGATAGTTGTACAAGTATCCTTAGACTTGAGGTCATCATAGTCATCTTGTGTACACTGAACTATGCTTTGGTTTAGTTCTTAGTCTCAAGGGACAATTATAAGGGCTCTAATGGGTATAGGAATTTGTACACGAAGATAGTGTATGATCAATAAAGGATCTACCCCTTCCAGTGTAGTAAGAGAATGTTCAATGCTGATCCACTTATGTTAGTTCAGGAATCTCTGGCCAGAGTGAATGAAATTATAAAGGAGTTTCTAATTTACATTAAATAGAACTAAGCATAGTGAATGGGAAAGCAAGTGATTAAATAAGATAGGCTTGACACAAGTTCCATGCCTTGTATTTAATCGTGACATTGCAGGGTAGAAGGAATTAATTGTACGGTAACTACTCACTGAATAGGTTATTGGTATTATAAGCAGTGAATTCGTATTATCCGGATAGTCGCGATATGCTGAGAAGTATCCCTCACGATGTAGAATAAATATGATTAATTAATTAATCATATTTAATGAATTAGAGAATTTATATAAATAATGATAAAATAATTTTATTATTATTTATTTCTACTACCGGCTTAATATTGAACCTACAGGGTCACACCATAAAAGAGAATAATTTAATGGTAGAGGAATTAATTAATAATGGCTGATAATTATTTATTTATGAAATTAATAATTAATTGGCAAATTTAATAATTGATTAAATGAGATTTAATTGATTATAAATTAATTAAGAAAAGGTTCTTAATATTATTAATTAAGAATTTAATTTTTGGAAATTAAATCAAGTGAGAGAATTATTTCTAAAGAGTTTAGAAAAAGGATTAATAATTAAAAGGTGTTTTAATTATTAGTGAGAATAATAAAGGGTTAATAATAATAATATTTTATCGGAAAATTTTCAGCTGAAAATTTTGCCTATAAATATACTATTATAGACCCTATTTTTGCCTCAACCAAAAAGATTTACAAAACCCTAATTCTCTCCATCTCCTCCTCCTTCATTACATCGTTTTGTTGGTGGATACCGGTGGAGTGCTTTACACTTGAGGAGCAGCTGCTAAGGATCTCCGTTCATCGTTTTTGGATCGTCATTAAAGACCTCCATCTTTCCATTAACGTAAAGCTTTTTAAGGTAAACATACTGAACTACGAATTAAATATTATTTTTCGCATGGATCCTGCGGAGGGTTTCAGTTTTTTTTTTAAGATTTAAATTTACGTTTTCGCTGCGTTTATGTGCTAAAAACCCTTCAGTTGTGACTCATTTACACTGAAAAGCCACTGTGAAAAAGAATTCTAAAAGATGCATAAAATGAGCATAAACAGTTGAGGTGGACTCATGCACAAATTTATCCTATAGTAGACTTCATTATTAACGACAGCTTTTAAGCATTTTTTTTAGTTATGCCTTATTTTTAAGATGTACTGAAGTTTATCATACTTTAATCTTTATCTGATATTTTGCTAATGCACACAGTCTCACTCCATATAAATGATAAAAATTACTGTGGTGATCAAGTTGTTTCAGATAAACAGTTAAGTGTCATATGCATAAATTCTGAGGACAAGTTCTGATGGAAGTTCTGATGATTAAACTCTAAAGAACCAAGTTAGTATTTGTATGAATAATCACAGAAACAAACATTCACTTTTTTAGTACAGAAGCCATGTTCTGATGACTGTTAAAATCTGATAATAGTCAAGTTCTGATATTAAATCCTGATGGAAACTCTTATGCTTACGTGGCATTATTCTTTACTTGACATATTTGTGGTACTGTAACGATCATATTTAATCAGAATATAATTAGGTGAGATAAAAACAGTCATAATCATTTGGGTTAGTGGTAAACGTGTTTGTCTTGAAAAACTGCATGTGCGCAGTAATTATTGCTTATTTCTCGTGCCCACTAACTCTGTTTTAACTAGTTACTGGCTGACAGGTGTACAAGTGACAGTTTTACCTCTAAAAAGGACTGTTGAGTGGAGAGTATAAATATATGGGAGTTAAAAGATTTTCTAATCTTTTACCTGCTTTTCTATTCTTAATCTCTCTTATTCTCTCTCTCTCTAATATTCTCTGAAGCTTTTTCATACATGACTTTTATCAAACACCTTGTGCACAATATATTTTCTTACTTATTTCTTACAGAAATGGCACCAAAAGATATTATTTTTCAATGGAGCGAAGTTTTTCCCAAACAATTACTTGGCTATTCTCAGCAAGAGTGAAGCCCCATCAGATCTTCACTTCGTTCAGGACTTTCTCACTAACTCTGAGATAGGTTATGCACTGACCCAACTAGACACGTTATCAAGAACTCAAGTGCTGGAGTTCTGGAGGTCAGGCATGTATGATGATGGTGGTGCCAATGGGTCCCCAAGTATTGTCTTTACTACAGGGGAAGATGCCCATGTGGTGACTTTGGCCACAGTTCGACAAGCACTCCATCTGCTGGAAAATTGCACATATTTAACAGTTGAAGAACCAGTTCTTCAACAGCTAATGGCCAATCTGGGCTATGAGAAAACTCTGGCGAAGCTGGGACAGTTGAAGAGACCCCACATAAGGAGGGAATGGAGTTTCTTCTTCGACTGCATCACCAGAATTTTTGCAAATAAGTGTTCAAATTTTGATGCAATCCCAATTCTCAGTCAAAAAATCGCGTATGCTCTCATAAATCAAACTCATTTTGATTATGCAAATGTTGTTTTAGGCTTTATTGGGGATAGGATGACAGAAGATAGAAACACTGTATATTTTGCTAGATTCTGTCAGCTTATTTATAGTTCTTGTTGTTCTGATGCACCCCAATTAGTTAGTGAGTTAATTGAACCATTTAAGCTAGCTAAAAGAGCTTTTACTGACTTATTATCTGCTGATAATAAGAAAACTATTTTGAGACCCCTCCAAATTCCCATATCAGTCAAACAGTTTTTGGTAAATTCTATTCCAAACACATACACTGCCTTATATCTTGATGTCCAACCATCCCAACCTCCATCAGAACCTCCAACCACTACACAACCAACCACTTCTCAACCACAACCACAACCTACCATCAGGACAACCAAAACAGTCATCTCAACCTCAACCATCAGCACATACTATCAGACCTTCACCTTCCAGGCCAAAGAGGACAAAGTCTGTTCATCATCCTTCATAAAAGAGAAGGAAAATGATTCTCAGGTGTAACGACTGGGAACTTTACGTTTATATTATATCATGATTATAATAAAATATGTGAATTAATGTGTCATTTATGTGTGATTATCTGATAAACCCTAACTGTTACGTGATATGTGTATTCCATGTCATTTCTGTATTTTAAGGTATTTTTCAGATATTTTATTATGCATTTATAGGTTTTATTTCAAACGTTTTATGACCCAAACGATGATTTTAAAGCCAGTATTTCAAATAAAATAATGGGCCTTATTTTTCATGAAATGGCTTTTACAATCGCCTTGTTCTGAACATCTTATTTAATTTATAAATTTTCTCGTTTTACGAAAAAATGATTTTTCCGGGCCCCATTGGGTGTCAAAAACCCCACAAAAATCACATTTTTATTTTTATAAAATTATAGGACTTTCATTTATATTATTTCTTTGCATTTTTGCATTATTCACAATTTTTGGGAATTTTTGGCATATATATTGCATATATAAAATATTTATAAATTAAATTTTAATACTCAAAAATTATAAAAATTAGGGCCCAATATTTTTATTTAATGTATAATTAGCCCCTTAATTTTAATTAGGAGTATTATTTTTACTACTATAAATAGCCTAATTTTTATTTAATTAATTATAATTAATCATTAAAATCTGCAAAATTACCAAAAAAATTCTCTGAAATCGGGTCGGGAAGAACAGGTTCGGGTCGAAGAATCAAGTCGTGATTTCTCACTGATTACAGCATCAAATCGTGTGATTCAAGTACTCAAATCGAAGGTTTTGATCCGTTCTTTCTGTTTCTTGCATCAATTTCACGTTTTATTGCATCGTTTTTGATTTTTGATTTCTAGGGTTTATGTTCGAATTAGGGCTTTTTGATTCTGGGGTTATTGTGATGTTTTGATGATTGATATAGGTTTGTTAGATGATTTACAGTCGATTCATGGTGTTTAATTGAACAAACGATGCTTGGATAGTGATTCACGAATTCTAGGGTTTAGGTCGAATTTTCAAAACACAACTCGATGATTTCTGTGAATATTTGGTTCTTGTAATGTTAGGGCTTTGATTGTATATGTTCTTAGCTTCATTTTGCACTATATAACGTTTGATTTTATGTACGATTCTGCAAATTCGATTTTTGGCCGGAGTTTATGTCGATTTTGCCGGAGAAGTTGATTCAGGAGTTATTCTGTGATGTTTTGGCCGTGGTTGGATTGCTGTGTTGATTTGCAATGAAAAGCACTCAAAAACAGCACCAAACGGTGTTGATTTGGGGCTGATCGGAGCTTGGCCGGACTCCGGGAACTCACCGGAATCTGGAAAAATTCCGGCGTGTTCTTGGTGACCCGGAATCCAACCCGTTTGACCCGTTCAGATTACCCGGTTTTGATCTGTTTTTGTCAGAAACCAATTTCTGACAACTGTTTCTGAAATTTTGATTTTTATTTTATTTTTATTAATTTTAAAAATCAGTTTTATTTATTTTGTAAATTGATTAATTAATTAATTAATTAATTTATATTATAAATAATTCTAAATTATTTTCTAAAAATCAGATTGAATTATTTTCTTAATTATTTATTATTTATTTATTACTTATTAATTACTTAAAAGTGATTAATTATTTTGATAATTAATCAAATAATTTTCAGTAAATCATAATAAATTCATTTTAATTTCAAAAATTATAGAAAAATTATTTTTAATTCTGATTTTCTTAAATAATGATTTAAAAATTATTTTTGGGTTTTAAAAATTAGTAATAATTATTTATAATGATTAATAAATGGAATTATCAGTATTTAATTAATAATAATTCAACCGTTAGTCCGTTTTGCGTGAAACGAAAGCCTGTTAACTCAGAAAAATGAATCCTTTTCATTAAAAATAATATCAAAGCTTAGGTTTTTTTAGAAGTTAGTTGATTTTGTGACTTGTTTGATTATCAGTCAAGTTACGTGCCGAGACGAGTCCGAAAAATTCCGGAAAAATGGGAAACGAGTCAGATAACGATCAGTTGAGCGATCAGCGAGTCGATTTTAGTTTTAAAAATTATTTTAACCATAAAAATGATTATGTGCTTATGTGCTTATATGTATTACGTGGTTAATCGAGTCTTACTTGCTTATATGTAATACATGAGTCAGTCATAAGCGCATGGGTAGATGTTAGGATCAGTTTGAAGTCGATTCAAGATGCAAATAAAGTACGACGTGACTTAACCAGTCTGTTTTGCCAACAGAAGCTAAGCCAGCCAGGCCAGTTGAGTCGGTAATAGTCCAAGGTGATAGACATAAGTGATTCAATTGCAGTAAGTTACGCAGAAGGCAAGTTTTTCCTCTATTCTACTTTCGGAATAGTGATATTGATTCAAATATTTATCACATTTACATTCTCTTGATTATTGTTCTTGATCACTAATATACAATCCCTATTCCTTTGTTCATATTTCATTTCAATTCTTGATTTCTCCGTTTCTTTGGATTCTTGATTCATATTCTGTTGGTAACACATGGAGATTGATATATTCTAGTGTTTGGAATATATCAAAGCATACCGATTGTCCCGGTTGCTAAGCGATGGACTGGATAAGGATATTTTGGGATTGAGTGTGTCTTAATCCTGAGGACCAGGATGACTGGTGCCTCGACGTGGGCCGTAGTGCCTGGGTACCCGACTGGATCTATATACTGAGATATGGATCTGCATTATATTCTGACTGATTAACAGAATATAGATGCGAACTTGTGTCCAGTTTAGTTTATTTGTACTCGCCAGTAATGGCCTTCTTTCTATTCTTGTGAGGTTATATCTTGGCAGATATACCTGGGATGGCGGATTCATTTAAAATGCTTTAACACTGTTTATATGTTTGTGGACTTGTTGAGCAACTTTTGGCTCACCCCTTTTGTTGTTATTCACCTTATTGTTTTCAGTTAAGAAGGAATATGAAACCAATCAGGACTCGAGTGGTAAAGAAGCGAGTCAAGCCTCGGGATCCTCTTATACCCAAGGTGTTGATCCCAATCCAGGAAGAAAGCTTTGAGTTGCCTGAGCAGGTGGAGTGTTGATAGATAGTAGGTGTGTGTGTTTGAATAAAAGTTGAACTTAGCTTAAAATGAATTAGACAATGGTTTGTAATAAAGAGAGTTTGTGAGTCTTTGAATGTTGGTTTGTAATAAAAGTAGTTAGTGGTTTTTGTTTTCATACTTCAACCTAAAAAGATCCTGGTTAGTGTTAAAGGGGTTTAATTTCATTTCTTTATTAATTGTTAATCAAATTATACAGGTTTGGTGATTAGCTAGTAACCCCCAGACTTATACCCCGGGTCTGGAGGGCGTTACATCAGGGATGAATCTGATAGTGAAGAGGAAGCACAGATTCATGCATCTGAACCTGTGACAGTTGAAGCTAAGACTGTGGATTCTCAAAAAGCAACTGCAGCTGAAGGTTCTGATACCTTGAAGAGGAAAAGAACTGCTAGTTCTGATGATAAATCAACTCCTTCATTAGTAAGGAGATTAAAGAAAATGAGGGCTAAGAGGCATTTGGCTAAGTCTCCATCAGAAGATACTGAAGAAGCTAAGGAAGGAGATCAGGAATCTCTGATCTCAAAAGAGCCAATTGTCATTGAATCTCTTCCACCTCCAGCTAAAGACCAAGACACTATTCCTGATACAGTGGTCACACCTCCGGTCTCTCCTCTTCATGAAGATATTACAGTTGAAGATTCAGGCTTAAGTCCTGAAATTGACATCAATAGGTTGCACATTTCAACTGTTCTTTATCTGGAAGCTCCTACAGCAGCTCAGAAATCTCCAACTCATTCTCCAATCTCAAATGATGATGCTAAGATACCATCTACACCTATTATGGATCAAGAACCTGAAGATCAGAATTTAGATGAAATTGTTCCAGAATCTCCAGTTGCTTCACACATTCTAGTACTGTCAGAAGATAATAAGTCTTCCTCAAGTTTAGAAGACAGTATTTCTGTTGATACTCCTGCTCCCATACTAGGAAAGGAGGCACTAATTGAGAAGTTTGTTGAGAAAGCTGCTCCTATTCTGTGGGAAGATACTCACAGAGGTGTGGAGTGAACCAAGAAGTGGAACGAAACTGATTTCATTCCAAGCTCCAAAGTACTGACAGACCATATTGGTAAAGCTGATGAATTGCTCACTAATGCTGATTTCAGGACACAACTCAAAGTCACAGCTTTGTCTACCAAAAATTTTCAAGGTCTACACTATGCTACTCAAGAATTCTAGAAAAGGCTGAAAAGCAGGATATGGAGACCAAGCTTGATAAAAAGAGGTTTATCAGACCTATTTCTGAAAAGGTAGAAGCAATTGAGAAAACTCAAGAGAAGCAACGATCCCAAATCACTGAGGTTCTGACTAATCAAGCTTCTCAACAGGCTCAATTGGATGAGATCCAATCTTCAGTTGAACTTCTTCTCTCACTCCTACTATCAGATGATGCCAAAAAGGGGGAGAAGATAGTTAAGTCCAAATGCTCAAATGATCAATTACTGAAAAAGAAACATGATGAAGCTGATGACCAGGGAAACCTTAGCAAGGGTAGAGGTCAAGTTCAGGGAAAAGAGCAGAGCAGCAAGGTTTCTTCAAGGAAACTAATTACTGAAGCAAACATATCTTCTACTCAAAAGAAGACAAGTTCTGAAGCTGCTCAAACTCAAAATCTGATAGCAAGTACTAATACTCAAAATCTGATATCAAGTTCTGATGAGCAAAGTCTGACAAAGCCTGATGTTCTGATACAAGGTGGAAGTCAAGATTCTCAAAAGTTCATGCAAACTCTGAAACTCAAGGGGAAACAGACAACAGTCTACTACAAGGATCCCAAGATTCAGACATTTGATGAGGAAATTGCTAGAAGATTATTTCTGAAGCATAATCCAGGAATGGATTTAGAAAATCTCAAGGAGGAAGAAGCTAGATTTAAAGCTGAAAAGAAAAATCTAAAGCCAAAATTTCTGTTGCAAAGAAACCTCCAAGGCCTAAGGAAAAAGGCATTGTGATCAAGGAAAAGTCACATACTGAGGCATCAAAGCCCAAAACAAGATCACAATCGGAGATTGATCCCAAAGACAAAGGGAAAGGAAAAGTTGATGAACCAACCAAGCACTGAAGATGAAAATTCCTCAAATTCTGATAAAGCCAGTGTGCAAAATGGTTCAAGTTACTGATAACAATCTTGCTGAAGATAAAGATGTTCAAACTCTGAAAAGAAAGAAGATTTATGAAGAATCAAAGACAACCTCTGACAAGGTCCAAGTTGTTCAGAGTGAAGAACTACAAGCTATAACAGAAACAACAAGTTCTGATAAAGTCATCAAATCAACCTCTGACATTGCTCAAGTTGATTTAGACAAAATGGAAGTAGCTGATAAAAAGAAACTTCTGTGGAAAAATGTCAAACCATCAGATCCAAAGAAAAGCCAATTGCTATCTACATTCATGACTATTGGGTTAAATGCTAGAGAACCAAGAGACAGGGCTGGATTAGGTTCTGATAAAGCTAAGATCAAAACAGGAGTTGAAGTTGCTAGTAGAGATCCATTTTTATTGACCGATAGACCGCTTGAAGATGTTACACAGATTCATCTTGATAAGGTTATCTCTGTTCAAGTGGTACTGAATGCTCATGACAAGCACAATGTTAAGGAAAATCTGATTCTATTTCATGAAGATGGAAGGACCTATCAAATGTCAGAATCAGATGTGCTGAATAAATCACTGAAAGAACTTCAATTCTTTCATTACCTTTTAGAGGTAAAGTTTGATATTACCAGGAGATGGTCAAACTTCATATTGAAGACCATCAGAGATAAAGCAAGAATTTCTGGTTCAAGAATTACAGAATTCATTCCAAATATTGTTGAAGATGATGGAAGTGAAATTCCAATGAAGAAGAATTCTGCTAAGCTTGAAGAGATACTAAAAAAGAAATGTTTATGCTACAATGAAGATTCTTCTCATCCGAGGGTAATAAGACTGAATGATGGTTTAGAAAGAAACCATATCTATGCTTTAAGGACTGCAATCTACCAGATTGAAGTCAGGATGAAGAGATGGAGCAAGTCAAGACTACAATGTCTCAAGTCCTGAGGATTAAAGAAGAAAAGCTGATATCAATCTTTGTCAAGAATCATCATGGATTCAGATTGACTCAGTGAGATTGGTAAAAGCTACAAGGACTGTAAGTTGTAGTTAGTTATCTAGTTAAACTCTTATTGCATTTGTACTTAAATGTTTTTGACTTCGTTAAATCTATTAACTTGTATATTTTGCATGATTTACAAGTTTGGAGAAATTGTTAGATATATTTGAGATGTCATGTCTAATATGATTCATGTTTAGTTTTCAGATCTTAACAAACAGGTCATATCAGGACTTACTGAAATCAGGACTTACTGGAAGTCAGAACTTAATATCAAAACTTAAGGTCATATCAGAACTTAAGTGCGGGAGGACTTACAGTTAAAGAAGGAAGCTGATTTAATGTAGAAGATCGATACTAAAAAAAAGAAGATATGCATGGAAAGAGTTAGAAGACTGAAAGACTTGTAGAAGATATCCGATTGATATATTTTAGGAGACAAAATTATATTCCATATCAATTAGAAGTTATTTTGTAACTGTGTACTATATAAATACAAACTTTGGGTTTACACTATATGTGTTATCATTATCGAGAAGATTATACATTGTAACCTAACAGCTCTTAGTGATATTTGTTCATCACTGAGAGAGAACAGTTCCATTGTAACAGAGTTTATCTTATTGAATGTATCTGTTTACTCTTACTTGTGTTTAAAATCGATTTGATTGTAGTAACACTGTATTCAACCCCCTTCTACAGTGTTGTGTGACCTTAGATTTTAAACAAAAAAAACTTAAAGTTTACCTACTAAGCCTTTAGATGTCAAGAAACAACTTCATCTACATTTGTTTGTTTTACGAACTTTATCAAGAAAGATGAAACAACTTAAACAAAAAAAACTTAAAGTTTACCTACTAAGCCTTTAGATGTCATATCATCTACAAGCACCCAACACTACGCCATAGATGGCCTAACTGAACATTTGAGTATGGGTGTTACCTTAGATTATGTTACTATAGATGTGAAATTTTCACCCTAACACAACACTTACACTATGCGGGTTACTAAAGCTATTGTACTATGTTGTCATAGGCCACTAAGGTGTTAAGTAGAGGTAATATGATATAATGTGTTGCTATAGACTAAGAATAAAAGAAAATTTAAATTTAAACTAAAAATAAAATTTATTTTTATAAATATTAGATTTGGATAAATAAATTCATGGATTTGTCTTGGAAAGTAATATTATATCAAATAATTGACTTACGAATATTTTGTAACAAGTAAAATAGTTTATTTAAATGTAAAATTATTTCTTAATTATTTTGGTAAATTTAAATAATTTTAATTATAAAATTTCCTTTTTAATTATTAATTATGCTCCACTTAAAGCCTCTAACAGCTTTATGTTTTTTATAAACTAATTTGTAGTTTTATTGTAAAAATTATAATATGCAAAATTATAAATATTAAAAAATTTAATTTTAATTTTAACCAACAAATAAATTTTTATTTGAAACTAATTGATTTGAACAAATTGATATAGGAATATTTTTCAGAAGTAAAAGAATAACAAATAAACTATTTATTTAAAATTTTATAAATAGTGTTTTGGATTTAAAAATTAAATGAAAGGATTTTAATAATTGGTTTAATCAAAATTTATTATTTTGATTAAAAGGACTAATATATATCTATATATGTAATATTAGCATATGATCCCTCTCATTTGTTTACACTTTCCTTTTTTGGATATCCCTTCCAATTGTTTATATTTCAAAATTTTCCAAAAATAGTAAAATTTTTATAATTTTTAAAATAACTACATCCACTAATTCTCTTCACTATACTCACTTTATACATATAATATTAATCGGTCTCACTACTTTACTCATTTTTTTAACTTTACTACACTACTTTATCATTTTTCTTAAATTTCGTGTCCAACCCCAAATATAAATATTTGGAAGGGACGGAGGGAGTAATATTTTTGAAAATTTATAAGTTATTCGTAATAGATATAATGTGAGAAATAAAGTATTCAAATATTTATAAAATTTAAAAAGAAAGCATATGAGTATGACCTAAAAATAGGAAAAAAAAACAAATTATAAAATTGGGTCAGGTAGTGAAATTGGGAGCGGGCGGCTAAAATTTGGGGTTGGACAGAAGGGGAAGTGAAATTTTGAGACAAAAGAAAAGGGAGAAATGGATTGGGGAAACAGAGTCGATGTCACTCAAACACTCTCTCCGTTGATTAACGAGCACAAGCAACAGGTTCACGTTTCCGACAAAAAATTTGAGCAACACAATCTGGCAATTAGGGTTTCGATCTAATGATTTGAGTAATGCATTGGAGCAATTAAGATTTCAAATTCAGTTAGGTTCTAAAAATATTGGGGTTCGATTTTAAGGTATTATCTCTCTCACTAGCTAACTCTCTTTTACGCTCGCTCTGTCTCTCGCACTTTATCTATATGGCTCTCTCTCTCTCTCTCTATCTCACTGTATACTCTGTCTCTCTCTCTCTCTCATACTTCAAAAGATGGGGTTCATGTTCCCATTACGCTTGCGCTTACGCCTCCTATCTCGCGGTTTTTGGCTAGGCGTCGACTTCTTAAAGGAGGTATATGAGTTGTTTTTTGTTTAGTTGGGAATTTTGATTGTGTTTATACTGTTATATGTTGTGTTATTATGGATTACGGAGGGTACTGTCGGGTTTATTTGTTATTCTGATTAGTTGAGGATGCAATGAATGAAGATGGTTAAAAATTGATCTTTTAAATTTAGAGAAAATTAACATGTGGTCTTCTTATGAATGATAATGTGATTATTGTTTTCTTGTTGTGATTGTTTAATGAATATTATACGGAAATTAGTGACATGACTGAAAGTAGAAGTATTATGTTACATTTGGGTTTGAACATATTATCTACCATCTCTTGGTGATGAAGGATAATATTTATCTGATCTTGCATATTAGTTTTTGCTATACATATGACGCCAAGGCCACTGCTCCTCTCCTCTGCTCAAAATTCCACTAGTGTTTTCCTCGAGGCTGATTCAGTCAGCTTTTTTGTGGTACGTATAGTGTTAGTCCTGTAAGGGCTGGCTGCTGATTTTGTCCAATTTCTCTGTGCCAACCTAAATTATATGAACATGTAATTCTTCATATTTGATCCATGTTAAGTCTTTTTTTGTAGTTGTGGTACTCTATTACTTAATGATATAGGGACGAGTCTGATGGCAGATAAGGGTGAATCAGATGGTTCTTTCAGAACAAAGAGCAGCAAGTCAGGAACTTGATTGGATTTGCTTCGAGGAAAATATAGTGTTTTCTGGGTATCAATATTATGGTAACTGGTATTGCTTACAGTTATGTTTCACTTATTCTTGCTTCTTGGTGATAACTAAACAAATGGACTAAAAAAATATAACTCGACACAACAGGTTATAATCGAGGCAGATTTATTTGATTTGTTGTTAAATCTTAGTCAAAATGTTGAATTCGATGTGAAGAAAAAGGCAGCATGTGCAATTTCAAATGTTACTTGTCGTGGTAGCAGTTTTCAAATTAGGTATGTTCTTCTTACACATGTTTTACCTTACATATTTCTTTGTATGTTGAACTGCTTTACTAATGCTAATGTTTTTTTGTTAGTTACCTGGTGGACCAGAATTGCATCAAGCCTTTATGTGATTTACTAGACTACCCTGAATCTAGGTTTGTAATAATCTTGTAAGTAGCTTATTATGACCAAACAATTAGGCACTAACTACATTTAGCCTGATTAAATAAATGTACCAAGAAATTGAACTATTTTTGGTTTGTCCCCTAGCTGTTAGATCATACTTATTCAAGTGTATTTGTTAGGTAGTTAATAATGATTTCTGCAAAGGTGAGACAGATTTTGCATTTTAGTAGTAAAAGTGAATGGCTAGAGAAAACTTTTAAGATTTTGGTCATGCTTTTTAACTATTCGCGTACGGCAGAACTAAATACAAATACCATACATTAATTTTTTGAACTGCTTGGGATATTAAGGATGAGAAATCTATATACTACCTTTTAAGTTTTAACTTAAAAAATATTAAAGATCTACAGGAGAGGACAATTGACAGAACACTAAATAGTCTTGCAATGGCTACTTGGCACATGTTTAAACTTTGGTGATTGAAAAATGATACATTGCCTAAAAACCAAAAAGTGAGAAATGGCTTGTGCATATTTCACTGTCACATGTACTGTAGTTATCAATTATTTCTTGAATCTGTATACACATTTTGACCATAAAAGTTACCTCTATCAGATATTATTATACATTCTGCATCATATTTGACAATATAAGAAGATGATATACATGGCTGCACACGCCACTATTTGTGAGTGTCTTCAATTCTATATTTTCAGTTACTGATCTCAAATTTGATTATGAGTCCAGATAGATAACATCATTTTAGTTCTGTTGTTTGTTGGGAGAAGGATAATTAAATATCGAAGAGATTGTGCATATCTGTAGCCATGTAGTAACCAGAGCATAATGTAAAAAATATATTTACTTGCAGGGAATTAGAAGGCCATGGAAAGGTGTTCTTATGTTTGGCCCTCCAAGTACTGAGAAAACACTCCTGGCCAAAGATGTTGCTACAGAGTGTGGAATGGTGTTTTTCAATGTTTCTTCTACTATCATTGCTTCGTAGTGGCGATGAGAGAGTGAGCGCATGGTTCGGTGCTTGTTTGATCTTGCAAGAGCATATGCACCGAGCACAATGTAATAAAATATAGTCTTTACAGAACTTGGTTCATCACTCTGTAATAATTCGTGAGTTTATATTTATTAATTTAGATCGAGTTAGTCTAATTATTCTTGGAATATTTTTATTTATATTTTTGGAATTTAAATATTGTTCTATTTATTAATATATCTGTGAAAATTAAAAGAAAACAAGCAAAAATAAACTTTCGAATATGATTTTTTTAAAATTATTTATGTGGGCCCTATAGGTGGGCCCCACCAATTTGAAAATATGTTTGATATATTCTAAAATCTTTTGCAACACAATATATGTGTTACTATATAGTCCAAAAAATGTTGCTATGAGATCTATCGTAACAATGAATGACTGGCTACGAGTCAACATAATTTTGATGTTGTCTTAGCTCTTTTTGGGCCTTTACCGCTTAAAGCAATATATGGCGTAGTGCAGTATGATTTTATGGTTTTGTGTTATGATAGTATTGTTTTTGCATATAATTCTAAATTTTAGCTAGGAATCTATACACTCAAGTTGATGTTCTGATTAGGTTCTATGTGTTGCTGATATATGAAATATAAATTTTTTTATTATGTGATGTATTATTCTATCATCTGAAAATATGTATAATTTTGCGTTTATGAGTTTTTTACCACCATAACAGGTAAATATGAGTTGGTAACATTGTTTGTCACTAAAATAAATTTCATACTCTTAGAAATAACTTTTACTGTTTTTTTGCTAATATTTGAAACAAAATTAAACTAATATTGGTTATGCTACATATACGTCCAGATGGAGGTATTAGCATAATTTTCAATGCACCAGAATTTATAAATTGAGATTTTGCTTATAATGCATCATGTACCGTCACAGGTTCGAATCCCACGGGAGGAGAATTTATGATTATGCCTCCTGAGTCAGAGCATGTCGCTTAAAATGCGGTTTATCTTGGTTCACGTGGTTTGCAGGCTATTGCGTGAGCCCGTAGGGTTACCCAGTGTGCACCCGAAGGATAGTGGATGCGGATTACCTACGATAAAAAAATGTATAATATGTTAGAAATGAATAACACACAGAGTGGGGTGAATGTGTTTTACTGTTTTTGAGCTTTTCTTGAATGTTTATGGTTGAACAAAGTAAATTGATTTTTGTAGAGAAATGTGTTCATTCAGAATTTAAACTTGCAGAAAAATAAAGAACACAAATCATTAAAACTCTCTTAATTTTATATTAAAATTAAGACTGTTTTGCTACAAAATTTCTAGGCTCTTTGTTGATAAAGAGCTTAGCTTCTACTTGAGAGTGTTACAAGAAATCTGATCTAAATTGTTACAACTGACTAAGGACCAGTGTTAACTTTATAACTCAATTAACTGATAGTTTACACGGTGGATAATAAAACATGCTATTAGCTTTTCTAAACCGTCACTTGTCATTTCTATTTATAGAAAAGCAGGTCTTCCATTTTTGTCTTAGCATATCTTTAGCATCCCGTATTCACTTTAATCTTCCTCTGTCAGTTAATCTTTGCCATTGATCTTGCACATTCTTCAAGCTGCTTTTTGTAGACTTGTCAATCCAGCTGTTGGATTATTTGTTGATTGTTTATCTTGGATATTGAACTGATCTGCAACCTAGTACTTTGAGACTGTACATCGAGATCTCCAGTTTAGGTATATAGAACATTTGACATCTCAATAAGTATATAGGCTTATCGAGATCTCTAGCACTCCATATTTAGTTTGGCTTGTAGAGGTGTTCAGCTTGTCGAGATCTCTAGTCTTCCCATCTATACTTTGACTTATCGATAAGTCTTAGTTCTCTAGTGGCTTCTTGACTTGTCGATATCTCAGAGTTCTCAAGTCAAAATTTACCTTGTCGATATCTCAGAGTTCTCTAGTGAATTTTGACTTATCGATATCTCTGAGTTCTCTAGTGAAACTTGACTCATCGATAACTCGGAGTTCTCTACTGAATGTAGACTTATCGATAACTCTGAGTTCTCTAGTGAAGGAATGACTTGTCGATATCTCCAATCTTCAGTTCTTCAATTTGACTTGTCGATATCTTCCTGAGTTCTCTAGTAGCTATCCTGACTTCTCGATAAGCCATTATGGAGTTCTCGAATGACTTCTCTATAACATTAAATCTGTGACTTGTAGAGATCTTGACTTAAAGTATTTTTCTCCAAACAGATTTATTCAACTCCAAACTTCTTCAAAATTCTTCTGAGGCATGATCTTCTTCCAGATAGAATCCTTAGGCTTGATACTGTTTCAGGAAAAAGACTCAAGTCTGCTCCTTTGCATTTTTACAGACTTTAAGTGTTACAAGTACAAAATACAAATTAAGATAACAATATAACTTACTTAGGGTTGGCCCCAAGTTTAACTGATTACCAAAAATAACAGTTCAAGCTGCTGGCATTGTCCATTTAAAGCACTGTCTGCAGCTTCAAGCTTCAGCTAGATCTGTGGTGATAAGTTTATCAAGTAGAATGGGAGTTTCACTTAGATTTGTAGAAGAATTATGTCAGTAAAAAAAGTCATAAACTCTCTGTTCTTTTGAATAAGTAGTCTCACTACTTTCTCACTGCACTAGTCTCATGACTTTTGAGAGTCAGAGTTTCCTCACAAGGATTACTAAATCCAGACACTCATCTACCTCTCCTTTTTCCAGGAAGGATCTTTCCTCTCTTACTTTCTATTTTTCTCTCAATCTTTTCCCTCATTCTCACATGAAAGGCTCAATTATTGTTTGACTTACAGAAATAAGAAGTGGCTGAGAAGAGTTGTCTGGGATCATATGATTAGGGGTAATCCATATAGGTCTAACCATACTCATTTCATCAGAAGAGTAAATACTAGTTTGAGATTTTAAGATGAATAAATCATCAGAATCACCTATGACTAGGGTCACAGTTTGACTCACAAATTGATCTGTGGTTTTGACAGTGTGTTGTTCCTCACTTGTAGTGGGAACCTCCAACTGAATTGGAGGGGATTTGACTGGGTTACTATCATCTACACCAGCCTCAAACCCTTGTGTGTCTTGCAACACACTGGCACATAAATATGCTATACTTGCCCTTCTCATGACATTGTTATAGGCAATTGTACTTCTAGCTTTGACTGCTAAGGCAGCTTTTGCTAGAGTTGTGAGGGGAGTTGTTCCTTCACGAGTAATCTCCAATTGAATTAGAGAGGATTTAGATAGCTCCCCCTCAGGAGTACTATCCTCAAATCTTTCAGTCTGTGAAGACTGTTTTGCACATGAAGGTGCATTAGAGGTGTTCATGGGATATTCAGTAGGAACTGATGAATTTCCGATGTTAGTGATGGTTTCCCTTCTCAAAAAACAAAACAATCTGAAGATCATGGTGAAATTGTTGTCCTTATGTAAAACATGTTTCTTTTGAGAGTCACTTGAGTGGGATGGTGTTTGAGTTTGTGTTTGTGTTGCTGTGCCTGGGTGAACTGCAGTTTGGTTTAGAAATGTTTTAGCTATAGTTTAGCACAAATACCTATTGATTGATTATTTGAATTTCATGTTGTTGTCTGAGTAGATTGTGTTGGACCTGTAATGCATTGAGCATACTTGTCTTTTTGGAATTTTAGTGAGGCATATGCATTGAGATATACAGTTGCAAACACTCTGACTGGAAAAATAATAATCAATGAATTTGTAAACACAAGGCAATCATGACATAAACAACAAGCAACAAAAATAAATTGATAGAGAATATGACAATTTTTCATTGATAATAAACACAGAGTACATTGAGATTTAGATTATATCAAGTAAATCCTAATCCTAACTACTCTAGTTTTGGCTTCTTCTCGGCCTTTATCCTCCTTGCCCGGCGCTGGTAAGCTCTGGACATGGAGTGTGCAAGAAAGATGATCCTCTCCTACAACTCCAGAGCAGCAAGGCGTTGCTGCTCAGCCACCCTTGCACGTTTCTCCTGCTCCAGAGAGACTTCTCCCTCAAAGAAAATGAAGTTGATCTGATCGTCCCACGAGAGTTCATCAAAGACTTCAAGTGGAACATCAAAGGGGCTGCAAACAACCCCCTTGATACGGACACGAAGTCCGATAGGATCAAAGTAAACTTGGTCGTCATCCAGATGATGAACTGGTTGATAAACTCCATTAAAAAGCCTGTAGAAGACTGGGGCATCCATTGGAGAGAGAGATGAACAAGAGGTGAGTTTTGAAATTAGGATGTTTGTTGAAAATGAGAGTAGTGATGGATAAAGAGGAGTGAAGAGTTTGAATTTATAGATGGAGAAAAGAAAGAAACCAAGAGATTCTTGAAATACCCAGTTAATAAGTGTAATAATCACACAAGCATTCTTTACGAGAAACTAGACAGTTAGAAATGACTAGTTACTAGTCCCCATGCAAGTACTCAAGAATCTTAGTTCATTTTTTAGGATAACTATTTCCCATGTAAATAAACAAGTACTCCCTATACAAAAAGTAATCCCTCCTATCAGAAAAATATGTCACTAGCTAACTCATCAAAACAAATACTGATAAGGAATTATTTTGAATAAATTCAAAACACATAATTAGCACATAGTCAAATAAATTTAACTATTATCAGCATTTGTAAAATATCACATATAATGCACTAGTCGACTTACATTAGACTAACATATTCCACATTTAAAAAAAATTGCACATAAGCATGTAAATGTGTCAATAAGTCTGAGTAATTATAGACAAAGTATGTCAAAAGTATTTTGCTGAACATAATTTATAAATTAAATTATTTCAGTTTCTCATACTTTTTGCTTCTTTTGATCTTTATTTATTAACTTCATATATTTAGAATATGAATTAATAAATATTCAGTTTGCTTAGAATTTTGAAAAATTCCAAGAAAAAAAATGTATTCGAGAAGTCTGGGTATTTATAGTAAAAGTAAATGACTTGACGTGAACTCAAAAATAGACATTTGAAGTTAGTCTATTGAGAAGTCATTTTGAGAAATAAAGTACATATCGAGAAGTCATTTTAAATTACTATTTTGAGAGAACTCAAACTTGACTTATCGAGATGTCAAATAAATACCCAGTTTGTCCAAACAGTGGACTGAATTAATTCCAACTTTTATTTGAATAAATTTAAAATAAAATTAGAATAAATGTTCCAAAAGTATTTTACCAAAATAATTTATTAATTTAAATTATCGCAGTTCTGAGTTATTGATAAGTAAAAAATTGTACTTGTAGAGAACTGTGAGAATAAACACTACTAGAGAACTCTACAAGGACTTATCGATAAGTCACTTTTAAGCCTATCGAGAAGTCAGTAAATTGCTTATCGAGCACTCACTCGAGAAGTCCTAAAATGACTTGTCGAGAAGTCAATTTATACTTATCGAGAACTCAGTCTCTATATACTTTTGGGTTTTTGTTGTGGCGCCCTCCAAACCCGGGTCAGAAGTTTGGTGTTCACACACACCTTATTAATAACCTGCTTATCACAATAATAAAGATAATAATAATATGCAGTGACCCTACTTATCAACTACCACGGATCGCAACAGGTTTAAGTATGCACACAAGCCAACCACACTTACTTATATGACAAACCGTTCAAATCCCAACTATTCCAAACTCAGAGCTGAGTATTAAACATTATTACAAACTTTTACAAACTTAAATTATTCCAAAAGAAGCCTACTAGATTAGCTCGATCAACCTGAACCCCTAGCTCTCGCGCTGGACTGGGGATCCTCGGTACCAACCAGTTCCTTCTTAACTGGAAAAGAACATAGAAAATATCGCACAAATGAGCTAACTAGCTCAGCAAGGCACAATGATAAAACTGAGAATAATGATCATCAGGTAAATATGGTTATGATATCAAGTGAACAATGGATTATGATTTAGAATTGGATATTATATTTTAATTAAAAACCAAGGTTAGGCTGCTGATCAGTCACGCACTAACCCCGAGCAAAGCACACATCACTGCTCTAACAACTGGATCCAAGGCACACATTGGCCTAACTTGACCATTATATGGTCTGACCATGAATCTGATCCACAATTTTATAAAAACAATCCAATTCTACCATAATAACAGAATAAGCAGTAATAAACCATGAACAGGATCATTAACAATAATGGACGTTCAATAATGAAAATGGTTCCAATCCGCATAAGGATCAATATGGCATTTCCAAAGCTTGGCTGTTAGGTAGTAAAAGAATTGGATAACAAAAGAATCAACATTTCAGGGTTCCAAGGATTTGGTCTTTTAAAGCATAAGATACAATGGTTTGAATGTGTAAGCAATTTGGTTCAGTGTTTAATATTTAGTTTGTATGTATTTGTGGAGTAGTATTGTATATTTGGGATTCGTATCTGGGTATACAACAATTAATGGTCTAGAAAGAATCAGGTTTACGGCTCAAGATCAATAACTGGAATCAAGGTTTAGGGTTCAGTGCTTCAAAGCACTTGCAATGTAAAACAACAATATCAATCAATACAATATCTCGAGAAAGTTCAGAACACTTGCCTGGTACTAGCTTATTACACTGCACTTGCTCTCAATCACCACTGTCTTACTCCTTGACTATCTGTTTCCCTTTCCTACGCCTTGCCTCTTCTTTGATTCTGGGTTGAAATTGATGGCTGAATCAGATAGGAAATTTTTTAGGCTTTGATTCGAGTATATGCACGCCTTAATCCGATATCGGTAACGCCTCCCAATTTGTATTTGATTACGAAGAACAGTTTATAATTATAGTATTTTCTCTGTAAAAACTCTGTAAATACTGTTTGCAAATGATTTCTGGTACGAAATAAAATACGGTAAAGGCTATTTATAATTACGGAAAATTAGTATCCCGTTGGATCATTCCAGATATAAAACGGTACGTTTATTGATAAAAACTGATCCAAATGGTACCGGTTTTCGGGATAATTATCCAGATCAGTACAATTTGTACTGCGGTCTTGGTCTCAGTGCCTGGTTACACGTAAATCGAGGTGATAATTGGGATAGTTTAATAAAAAGCTCCCGTTTCTCGAAAATAGAAGTTTTATTGATTTACCGAAACGAATATTGTATCGAAAATGTTGCGCCAGGACCCGCGCAGGACAAACCGTACGCCAGATCGAAAAAGTCGAAACATGGAATATGCTCAGAATATTACAATTAGGTTAGGAAGGAGTTCCTGAAAGAGTTTCGGGTTCCAAAAATGTAACAACGGATGACGTCGGTTGGTTCTCGTTGTTATAAAATAGATTTTAAATACCCGGAAAAAGATTTTATAAATTTCATATGATCCTTATAAATTCATAAATCAACATAAAAATAATGAAAATTATCTATATTTTATTTTGGACATATAAAAATTAAAATACTCAATTAATAATATTTTTAAATATCCAAACATATTTAACAGTTAACAATTAATTCACAGAACATATACTGAACACATATATTAATTATTTATTAGCAAAATACTTACACGATATATCTCGGATATTACATTTGTAATTCTGCCTTGTGTTAATTTTACATATTAAGAATGTAAATTAGCAACTGAGCAGTTTACTTAGAATTTGAAAAATTCCAAGTTAATTTAAATTTGAAAAATAAATATGCAGAGATTTCTGAAATATTCATAATTCATATTTCAGTTAATTTCCAATTTAATCAAATTGATTTTGATTTACTGGAGATTAATTTGCCGCAAAACATTAGCTGAGTTCTTGCCTTGGGAAGAAGAGTTAAGCATTCCAATTTCACCTACAAGTCTAGTGAAAGTTGCTTCATCCAAAGGTTTAGTAAAAATGCCAGCTACTTGTTTTTCTATTGGTACAAAAATGAGCTCAGTGGTACTATTTGTAGCATGTTCTCTGATGAAATGATACCTTATATCAATGTGCTTTGTCATAGAATGATTAACTGGATTAGCTACTATAGATATAGCACTAGTATTGTCACACTTAATAGGAATTTTGTGTAATACTAGGCCATAATCCAGTAGCTGATTTCTAATCCAAAGCACTTGAGCACAACAACTTCCTACAACTATGTATTCAGCTTCAACTGTAGAAGTTGATACAGATTGTTATTTCTTGCTATACCAGGATACAAGTCTTTGTCCAAGAAATTGACAGCTTCCACTGGTACTCTTTCTGTCAACCCTGCATCCAGAAAAATCTGCATATGTGTAACCAACAGCTTCAAAACCATTTCCCTTAGGATACCATAATCCCAAGTTTGGAGTTCCCTTCAAGTATCCGAAAATCCTCTTTACAGCCATTAAATGTGATTCTTTTGGATTGGCTTGAAATTTTACACATAGACATGTGGTAAACATGATGTCTGGTCTACTTGCTGTTAGGTAAAGCAATGATCCAATCATCTCTCTATAGCTTGAGATATCTACACTCTTGCCCTTTTTATCTTCATCCAACTTTGTTGTAGTAAACATGGGTGTAGATGTAGGTGAACAATCAACCATTCCAAATTTTTTTAATAGATCCTTGACATATTTAGTTTGGCTGATGAAGATACCATCACTTCTTTGGCTGACTTGAAGTCCAAGAAAGTAGCTCAGTTCCCCCATCATGCTCATTTCATATTCACTTTGCATAAGCTTGGAGAATCTTTGGCAAAACTTCACATTAGTAGAACCAAAAATGATATCATCCACATAAATCTGAACTGAGATCATATCTTCATCATGTTTCTTGTAGAATAGAGTCTTATCTATGGTACCTCTAGTAAAACCATGCTTTAGTAGGAAATCTGATAGTGTGTCATACCAGGCTCTAGGTGCATGTTTTAGTCCATATAGAGCCTTGAGTAACTTGTACACAAAATTTGGAAATTTTGGATCTTCAAAGCCAGGTGGCTGTTGCACATAAACTTCTTCTTCTAGCTCACCATTCAGAATGGCACTTTTGACATCCATTTGATACACTTTGAAGTTTAAATGTGCAGCAAATGCTAAGAAAATTCTTATAGATTCAAGTCTTGTAGCTGGAGTAAAAGTTTCATCATAATCAATTCCTTCTTCTTGTGAGTAGCCTTTTGCAACTAACCTTGCTTTGTTTCTAGTAACTATACCATTTTCATCCATCTTGTTCCTGAACACCCATTTTATTCCCATGATGCTTCTATTCTTTGGTGCAGGAACTAATTTCCAGACTTTGCTTCTTCCAAACTGATTCAATTCTTCCTGCATGGCAGATATCCAGTCAGGATCCAGAAGAGCTTCATCAATTTTCTTAGGTTCTACTTGAGACAGAAAACATGCATGTAGGCACTCATTAGCAGTTACACTCCTGGTCCTCACACCAGCAGTAGGATCACCAATAATTGCATCTCTAGTGTGACTCATATCCCACTTCCTTGTATGAGTTTGTTGACTGGTGCCTTCATTATTTTCCTCTTTATTGGTATGACTGCTGGATTCTTCTTCTCTTTCTCCCCTTGAGTTTGTGCTCTCAGATTCAGGTGTTTGAGATGAGTTTCCATTTTCATGATTTTCCTATTGAGTAGTCTCTTCATTTAATGTCTGATGTGCATCAACTTCAACTTCTCCATCAGAGTCACTATCAATATTGAGCTTTTCAAATGCCAGGGCTTTAGCTTCATTATCATCAAGGCATTTCAATCCTGGACATTTGTCATCATCAAAGATCACATTTGTGCTTTCCATAATCTTCTTTTGATCAGTCACATAAACTTTATAGGTTGTTCTTTCCAGTGAATATCCCTGAAAAATTGCTTCAAAAACTTTTGAGTCAAATTTCCCACATATTCAGAGTTGTCTTTCAAAATATAACACTTGCTTCCAAACACATGGAGATGCTTTACAATAGGCTTTCTCTTGGACATGATTGAGTAAGGTGACTTGCCATGTGCCTTGTTAATGAGATATATGTTCTGAGTGTAACAAGCAGTGTTAACAGCCTCTTCCTAGAAACTTGTTGGCAACTTGGCATCTTGCAGCATTGTTCTGAAAGCTTTAACCAAAGTTCTATTCTTTCTCTCAACTACTCCATTTTGTTGAGGTGTCCTGACAGCTGAGAATTCTTGAACAATGCCTTTGCCTTTGCAGAATTCACTTAATGTAACATTTCTGAATTTTGTTCCATTGTCACTTCTCAGTCTTTTTACACAATTGTAATCATCAGCCTGCTTTTCTATCTTCTTGATGTGCTCAATTATGATGTGTGGAGTTTCATCTTTAAAGTACATGAACTCTACCCAAGTGTATCTTGAGAAATCATCCACCATCACAAGTGCATATTTGTTCCTTGAAATTGATAAGACATTCACTGGCCCAAATAAGTCCATGTGAATAAGTTGCAAGGGTGCACTTATAGAATTCACAGTTTTTGACCTATGACTAGATCTTTTTATCTTTCCTTTCTGACAAGCTTCACAAACTTCAATTTGAGCAAATTCCAGTTTGGGCATGTCTCTCACTAACTCCTTTTTGACTATGTTGTTAATTGCCTTAAAATTCAAGTGAGACAGCTTCTTATGCCATAGCTTGCTTTGTTCTTATGATGCCTTGGTGTAGAAGCAGCAAACACCATCCTTATTTGTTGAGTCTAAATCTGCAACAAACAAGCTTTTTTTCCTTGATCCTTTCAGGGCAACTTCACCAGTTTTCTTGCTGATAAAAGTGCATTCTTCTTTGTTGAATAAAACTTCAAATCCTTTTCTGCAAATTGGCTAACACTGAGAAGATTCACTTCAAGACCAGCTACTAGTGCTACATCATCATTGACAACATTTTCAGAAACAATCTTGCCATATCCCATTATGAATCCTTTGTTGTTGTCTCCAAAGGTCACTAATGGGCCAGCTTTCTCCTCAAACTATGATAGCAGGGCCTTATCACATGTCATATGTCTGGAGCATCCATTGTCAATGATCCATATGACTTTATTCACTTTGCCCTGCACACAATGAGATTCAGGTGTGTTTAGTGACCCAAGCAGTGTTGGGTACTTTCTTCTTGTTAACTGATTTAGCAGAAGTGGAGTGAGTTGTTTCAGATAAAATAGAGTTTAATGATTGTTGTGTATTTTCCCTTTCTGATGTAGACTCAATTTTTGTTTCTTCTCAGTTTCTGGCAACTCCTCATCACTTTCAAGTTGCAAGGGATGCAGTCAAACTTATCACAGAATGAGTAGAGATCATTTAAATCTACTTCATTATATTTGCAAGCTCCTTCAGTTGGCTTACTAACAACCTTTTTACAAAGGTGAGTTAGATGATTTGCAGAGCCATATTTTTCACACTTCTTTCCAGGAGCATCTACAACATAGTCCAGATTATTGCTTTTATTTATCCCTATTCTCCCATTTCTATTTTTCTTCTTCTTTCTTGCATCTTCAATCTTGGTTTCTTTGACATGAGTCTTGGTGCTTTGATTGTTCATTAGATTTTCTTTATCCTTGGAAGATTGAGTTGAGTTCGCATTTTTCTTTTCATTATCCTCATCTGTAATTTCTTGCTTGATAATCAATTCTTCTTCACTGAAGTCTACTTCACAAGCCTTGAACATAGGTGACCCAACCTTTTTCAGCATTGCTGGAACATTTTCATTTTCTGTTGTTTTTTCTTTGTCCCTTATATTCTTCTTTTTGCTGTTCAAAGCATCATAATCAAGACCAATAGAAATGTTTGCACATGGTTTGATTTTTTCATGGTACTGACCAACCAATTCAGATATATTATTGAAAGACTTCAACCTTACTTCATTTTTCTCCAGTTTTTCCCTTAGCACAACCTCAATCTCATTTGCACACTTGAGCTTGTTTTCAAATAACCATTTTCTTGTTTCAAAGCTTCAAGCTCCATTTTCAACAATTTAGTTCCTTGTTTTTCATTCTCAAGCTTCTCATTTAACTTTGTTAATCTACTAACTTCTTCATTAGCAACAACCATGCTTGTGTGGATGTGAAACATTTCTGTGCTCATCTTCTCAACAGTTTCCTTATATTGATTCACATTTAAATCAGTGGTGGTAAGAGTTGGTACCTGTGATTTAGATGAGGATGATTCTCCTTGCTCCAAAGCCATGAGTGCATAGTTTCCAAGTTCTTCATCTTCATAAATTTCATAGTCATCCCAACTTTTACCTTCTGCAATATAAGCTTTGCTTTGCTGTTTCTTCAGAAGAGCTTCATACTTTGCTTCAAGTTCAAGATAAGCTTTATCTTTTGTTACCTTCTTGGATTTCCTGCATTCTGTAGCAAAGTGACCCGGTACATCACAATTGAAGCACCTTATCTTAAATCTGTCAACAGATCCATTTTTGTAGCCATTTTTGCTATCAGAATCGTACTTCCCTTTTTCCTTCCAGCTGCTGTCTTTGTTAAAAGATTGTCCTTTATTCTTGAAGTATCTTGGCTTCTTTACTCTATTATTAGAGAATTTCCTAGCCAAATAAGCCATTGACTGATCTAACTCATCTAGTTCTTCAAGAGTATAAAACTCATCTTTTTCCAATTCCAGATTGACTTGTTCCTGTGAATCATTTGTTCTTTGCTCTCTTACTGAGGCAACTGGAGTTTGAGATCTTGGTTCATCATTGGATGTTTGACTTTCATTCACAATTAAAGCGCTTGAGCCATCCATAACATGTCCTTGACCAGATCTCAATGATTGTCTTTGAATCATCTCTAGTTCATATGTTTTGAGAATTCCATATAGAACTTCCAGTGTTATTCTGCTTAAGTCTCTACCTTCCCTGATTGCTGAGATTTTATGTTCCAAATGATCAGAGAGAGTAAGCAGGAACTTTAGATTCACTTCTTCAGCTTCATAGTATTTGTCATGAAGTTGCAAGTCATTTATCAGCTAATTGAATCTTTCAAACACATCAGTAATGCTTTCCTTTGGCTTAGCCATGAATCCCTTATACTGTGAAATCAGTATTCTTCTTTGGTTTGACCTAACTTCTTCAGTTCCTTCACAGAGTATCTCAATCTTTTCTCATATTTGCTTGGCAGTGTCATAGTTGACAATGTTATTGTACATCACATTGTCAAGTGACTCAATCAATATTAATTGCAGGCTACTATCGAGGGAAACTTTCTCTTTTTCAGGATCAGTATACTCAACAGGATCTTTTAGAGCATAAAGAGCTGGGATAATCCTGTCTCCATCTGTAGATTCCTCAATTCTAACCGTAGGAATGAAAGGTCCATCCTTGAGGATTTAAATGTAGAGTGGATTGGCCATCTTGATGAACAACATCATTTTCTTTTTCCAAAGAGTGTAGTTAGCTTTATCAAAGGTAGGAATTTTGATACTATTGACTTTTGGGTATTCATTCTTCCAAGATCTTAAATATGTTTACATTCAGATTTGGCTCTGATACCACTTGTTAGGAAATGAATAACACACATAGGGGGGGTGAATGTGTTTTACTGTTTTAGAGCTTTTCTTGAATGTTTATGGTTGACAAAGTAAATTAATTCTTGTAGAGAAATGTGTTCATGCAGAATTTAAACTTGCAGAAAAATAAAGAACACAAATCTTTAAAATTCACTTAATTTTATATTAAAATTAAGACTTTTGCTACAAAATTTATAGGCTCTTTGTTGATAAAGAGCTTAGCTTCTACTTGAGAGTGTTACAAGAAATCTGATCTAAATTGTTACAACTGACTAAGGACCAGTGTTAACTTTATAACTCAGTTAACTGTTGGTTTACATAGTGGATAATAAAATATGCTATTAGCTTTTCTAAACTGTCACTTATCATTTCTATTTATAGAAAAGCAGATCTTCCATTTCTGGCCTAGCATATCTTTAGCATCCCGTGTTCACTTTAGTCTTCCTCTGTCAGTTAATCTTTGCTATTTGCTATTGATCTTGCACACTCTTCAAGCTGCTTTTTGTAGACTTGTCAATCCAGCTATTGGATTGTTTGTTGATTGTTTATCTTGGATATTGAACTGATCTGCAACCTTGTACTTTGAGACTGTACATCGAGATCTCCAGTTTAGGTATATACAACAATTGACTTCTCGATAAGTATATAGGCTTGTCGAGATCTCTAGTCTTCACATCTACACTTTGACTTATCGATAAGTCTTATTTCTCTAGTGGCTTCTTGACTTGTCGATATCTAAGAGTTCTCAAGTGAAAATTTACCTTATCGATATCTCAGAGTTCTCTAGTGAATTTTGACTTATCGATATCTTTGAGTTCTCTAATGGAACTTGACTTATCGATAACTCAGAGTTCTCTGCTGAATATAGACTTGTCGATAACTCTGAGTTCTCTAGTGAAGGAATGACTTGTCGATATCTCCAATCTTCAGTTCTTCAATTTGACTTGTCGATATCTTCCTGAGTTCTCTAGTAGCTATCCTGACTTCTCGATAAGCCATTCTGGAGTTCTCGAATGACTTCTCTATAACATTAAATCTGTGACTTGTAGAGATCTTGACTTAGAGTATTTTTCTCCAAACAGATTTATTCAACTCCAAGCTTCTTCAAAAATTCTTCTGAGGCATGATCTTCTTGATCTTCTTCCAGATAGAATCCTTAGGCTTGATACTGTTTCAGGAAAAAGACTCCAGTCTGCTCCTTTGCATTTTTACAGACTTTAAGTGTTACAAGTACAAAATACAAATTAAGATAACAATACAACTTACTTAGGGTTGGCCCCAAGTTCATTAATCTCCTCCTTAGATCATATGTTGTAATATCCGGGACATGACGTGTAATTATCTTTATCAATAAATAATTTTTATGTGAATTTATGTGATTTTTGGTGAATTATTTGATGATTGGTGTGGTCATGTGGATGTCTATATGTGGTAAATTATAGGTATGTTAATTTTATTATGTACAGAATAAAATATAGATAATTAAGGTATTTTTCTGGTAATTTTTGGAGTGTTATATGATTTTATATTGATTTATGAATTTATTAATTATTTTCTGAATAATTACAAAATCATTTTCTAAATGCGAGAATCGTCCGACCTCAACCGTTTTTACGTTTATATAACCCGAAACTCTTCCGAAAACTCCTTCCTGAACCTAATCTGGTAATTCCGGACATTTTCCATGTTTTGACTTTTTCGATCCGGATTACGGTTTGACTCGTGCGCGGCCTGGCGCGAGCGCGATATTTTCGATACGCTAACCCTTTTCAATAACATTATCTTCGTACAATCGTTTTGTAAAAGCCGGTTTGATAATTATCCGAAATAGGATAACGTTTATC
This sequence comes from Apium graveolens, assembly GCF_009905375.1. NCBI lineage: Eukaryota > Viridiplantae > Streptophyta > Magnoliopsida > Apiales > Apiaceae > Apium > Apium graveolens. The sequence goes on from NC_133649.1 coordinate 199,620,055, forward strand.
CAAAACATGATAGTGCTTATCCAAAACAGGATAGTGTTTATCCAAAAAGGATGATGTTTATCCAAAACAAACGTATTTATCGATCTAACACGAACCAGAACGTACCAATATTCCGTAAATATAAGTAGCCCTTTCTTATTTCATTTTCACGCGCAAAAATCTTAATCAGACAGTACAAACCCTGAAAACCAGAGAAAACTTTATTAAAACACCGCATTCTTGAAAATCAATCGCACAAACGAAGGCGTTATCGAACTCCGATTCGGGCGTGCAATATATCAAAATGAAGCTCTCGAAATCTTCTTTCTGAACCAACCATCTGTTTTTGCCCAGAAATCAAGGTATTTTTCCGATTTAATTATTTTAATTCGAATTAATTATGGATAAAAATTATGAATTTTTGTTCTTGATGTTTTTGATATGATTTGATGGCATAATCGTGTAGATATCTGCTTCCTGGTCATTTTGGTATATTATATGTCAAAAACTGAGTTCAATAACATGCTTAAAATGATGTTTGATTCTTTGATTGAAGAACTAGGGTTTATGTTCTTGAATGTTCTTGATTGAAAATTAGGCGTTTCTTCATTAGGGGTTATTAGTCGAATTGGATGATTGGATTATGTTCCTTTCTTGATTTGGAATCGGTTCATGTATATTTATGCAACAAACGATTCCTGGATATTGCTCGTTGAATTTTTGAACATTTCGTCGGAGTTCTTGGTCGATTTGACCGGAGCTTGAATTCCAGGAATCAGTTGAGTGTTTGGTTGATGGATTTGAGTTCCTGGGAGACTTTAAAATGAAAACCCCAATCGAATCGAGTCAAATAACCCTGTTTTGGTCGAAAATGGAGCTTCGCCGGAGAATTTCCCGGCTGCCGGTTTCAACAGATTTCGGGTCGGGTTCCGGTGTTATTCCCGACCCGTTTTTTTTTATTTCCTGACCCGGTTTTGATTCATTTGATTGTAAAAATATTTCTGAAATGCTGTTTTTGCAGTTTAGCCCTCAAGGTTTCTATATTCTTGGAAAATCAGACTCCTGTTTTCATAATTTACAAAAGTTATATTCTCTTTTTACAAATTATTTTCATAAAATGTTGTTATTTATTTAAAAATCCAAAAATCAATATTTTCAATTCTGAAAATTATTTTTATACTAAAATAAATCTTAATTATTTAATTAAATAATTTTAGTTGATAATTAATTATTTAATTAGTCAATTAATTTAAATATTAATTGATTAATTAATTTATTTTGTTATTAATTAATTTTAATTGATTATTTAATTAGATTTAATTATTTAAAATTGATTTAAAAATTTCAAAAATAGTTTCGAGCTTTAAAATATTATTTTAAAATATTTTCGAAGCTCAATAATTATTATAAAATTATTTTAAAGTCAAATTCGGGAGTTCGAACCCTATTATTTAATTATAAAATGATTCGGAGTCCAATTTTTATTCCGAAAAATGTTCAGAAATTCGTATTAAATACCTGGAAAATAATTTTGACCCCGAATCTTCTTTGAAAAATTATTTTGATCGAATATCTTGCGTGCTACGTGCTATCTAATTGATGTGTTATATGCTTATGTGGTTATTGTTTGACGGTTTTTGCTGTAACTTTCAATCCGTAAATCGGATTTGGGTAAAACGAAGGGTAGATAAAAGCTTATGACGTCTATGTGACGATTATAATGATATGAGATTGAGTATTGATAGATACTTGTGATGCCTAGCAGAGTAAGCGAGGCATAGAAAAAGAAAGTCAGTGATCCGTAGATAGAATTGAAGCGTAGAAAGAGAAGGCAAGTGATTGGCGAATAGAAGCAAGGCATAGAAAAAGAAGGAAAATGATTGATGATGTTGTGCATATGTTGTGTACTTGATGATTTCATAAACAAAACATCTAAGTAGATTTTATTTAGTGAAATAATGTAGCACTCGACGGATAAGAATTATAGTCCCGACGGATAACTCATTATTGTCCCGACGGATGTTGACTTATTATCCATCGAGTGAGTAGCTTATGTAATAATGAGTCTGTAGCACAGTTCTGTATACATCTTTGTATAGATTCTGTAGTAGCCTATAAGTCATGTTGACTTTAACTAGATATGCATAATAGGTTGATTAATTGTATATAAATGATGTCTTGTAATTCTGCATAAGTGAAATGAAGTCAAGTGCCAAAATAGCTACCGACGGATGATTAACAAAGCCATCGACGGATGATCAAATGACTATCAACGGATGTTTAATATAGCAGTCGACGGATGATCAATGAAGCCATCAACGGATGTTCAGAAAGTTGACGGATGATCATATATCCAACGGATGTTCATAAAGTCCAACGAATGATCACATAAAGAATTCAAACAGCAGTTGAACAGTGAAAGCTGAGCACAGCCGTCGAGATGTATACAAATCTAATGTGGAAGCCCATTAACTGGGTAATAGAGGACAAAAAGTAGCAAAGCTTAAGACTGATAGTTTTTATATTTATTCAGTCTTTTTGACTCTGTAATCTTGGTAATATATAAACCAAGAACGTAGCAAATAGAAACAAGAGAGCTGAGATAAAAAAACAGAGAAATCTTTGTAAGCAGAATTATTAGCATTTCCCTGTATTCTCAGTAGTTCAATTTGTAAGCAGCTGTGAGCATTCTTGCACACAGAGTTCTCTCGATATATATAATATATATCTCTGGTGGAATTGTTTAAATCCACCAGAAAGTTTTTAAAGACTCTTGTTTTTAATTACTTATGTTTTGATTCAATTAAGTTTCTATTCCGCATTGTGCTAATCAAAACAGTTATATCTATATTCGAGTTGAACATTTTTATTTCGAGAAAAAGGTTCAAGAATTCCATTCAACCCCCCTTCTGTAATTCTTGCTATATTGTTAAGGGACTAACAATTGGTATCAGAGCAAGCTCTTAATCTACAAAGAGTTTAAAGATCAAAACAATTCAGCAAGATGAACAAGAAAGACGTTGGAGTCAAGATTCCTTTTCTAGATAAAGATAATTACCATAATTGGAAGGTAAAGATGCATCTTCATATGCTTTCTCAAGATGAGGCCTATGTGGACTGCATAGAAAGAGGCCCTCATGTTCCAATGAGAGCTGCAACAAGATGCTGCTCTTGATTCAACAATATGAGCATTTTCACAATGAGGAAAGTGAGTCACTCACTGACATTTTTAGTAGATTTCAAAAACTACTAAATGCTCTTAAGTTGCATGGAAGAGTCTATCAGACTAAAGACTCTAATATGAAATTCCTTAGATCTCTTCCAAAGGAATGAAAACCAATGACAGTCTCATTAAGAAACTCACAAGATTATAAAGAGTTTACTTTGGAGAGAGTGTATGGCATCCTGAAGACCTATGAGCTTGAGATAGAGCAGGATGAAAGGATGGAGAGAGGAAAGAAGAAAGGAGGATCCATTGCACTAGTTGCTGATTTGGAAAAGGAGAAGGAAGTGAAGATGGAAGCTGTTGAGTCAACTTCTAAGGTCTGTGAGAACAAGGGCAAGGGGCTTACAGTAGAAAGTGAAGATTCATTGAGCCAAGATGACATGGAGGACATTGATGAGCACCTAGCATTTCTTTCCAGGAGATTTGCCAACCTCAAGTTCAAGAAGAACTTTGGAGCAGCCAAGCCAAATAGAAACATGGTGGATAAGTCAAAATTCAAATGTTTCAAGTGTGGCTTGGTAGGGCATTTTGCAAATGAGTGTAGAAAGTCAGATTCCAGTAAGTAAAGGTTTGAGTCTGTGGATTATAAGCAAAAATACTTTGATCTACTCAAACAAAAGGAAAGGGCTTTTATTACACAGGAGAATGACTGGGCAGTAGATGGTTTGGATGAAGATGAAGATGTCAGCTATGTCAATCTAGCCCTAATGGCCAAGTCTGATGAAACAGAGACAAGTTCCTCAAGCAATTAGGTAATTACTACAAACCTTGCACATTTATCTAAAGCTGAGTGTAATGATGCCATAAATGACATGTCTACAGAATTATATCATTTGCGTGTTACACTTAAGTCTCTTACTAAAGAAAATGCTAAAATCAAAGAAAACAACTTGTTTTTAAGTGAGAGGAATAATGTGCTTGAGTCTCAGTTTGTTGATTTTGAGAAACTAAGAATTGAGTGTAAGATTGCCAAGGAGGAATTAACTGAGTCCTTGAAAAAGGAAGAGATTTTAAAGAAGCAGCTCGAGTGTGAACAAGAGGTGATTAAAGCATGGAAAACATCCAGGGATGTCCATGCTCAAATCACCAAAGTTCAAGGAATTGAGTCTTTTTGTGATGAAGCCTGGAAAAAGAGCAAAGAGAAACTAGAACCTAATTTGGTAGATGGTTTGCTAACAGATGTAGACTCGACGGATGATGAGGACTATCCGTCGGCTAACAAAAAGTGTTATCCGTCGAAAGATGAAAATCCTCATCCGTCGGCTGTGAGCAATCCCATTAGCAAAGCCAAACTAATCAAGCTGAATGAGAAGTATGGGTCTGTTTCCAAGAACTTTGTTTCAGGAGAGTCAAGTCAAGTTAAGAAAGGGAAAAAGGCTAATGTCGATCACATGACTGTCAAACAGTTAAGTGACAGACTTGAGAAAATTGAGGTAAAAATAGAAACTAAAAGGAAAAACAATAGGAATGGTAAAGTAGGGATTAACAAACACAATAACTACACACCTGATAAATATGCTCCTAGAAAAATATGTGTCAAGTGTGGTAGTGTAAATCATTTGTCTGTTAATTGCAAATCTGCCATGCCTACTCCCATGTCTGTTCAGTCTCAATTTCCTAACATGAATGCCATGCCTCCCATGCCTGTTAATGTTATGCCTACACAGAACATGAATGCACAGTTTGTTAATATGCCATTTGCACCTAATCCATATTATGTTGCATAAAGTATGCCTCAAATGCCATTTAGCATGCCTTACTGGAATAACATGTTCACACCAAGCATGCCATTTCCTGTTAGCCATAATATGCATGATAATTATGTTGCATTGAATGGTTTCAAAGGTCCAACCCAAATGACTAAGGAAGAATCTGAAATTCCTAAGTCAAATGAGATAAGACCTAAGAAACAGAAGAAGAAAGCTAACAAGGCAGGACCCAAGGAAACTTGGGTACCAAAATCAACTTGATTTGATTTTGATGTGTGCAGGGAAACAAAGGGAATCTTTGGTACTTGGATAGTGGTTGTTCAAGACACATGACTGGTGATTCTACCCTGCTCACGGAGCTTAAGGAAAGAGTTGGCCCAAGTATTACTTTTGGAGATGACAGCAAAGGTTATACTGTGGGATATGGCTTGATTTCAAAGGACAATGTCATTATTGAGAAGGTTGCCTTAGTGGATGGTCTCAAACACAATCTGTTGAGTATCAGCCAGCTTTGTGACAAAGGAAATTCAGTAACCTTCAACAAAGAAGCCTGTGTTGTGACTAATAATCAAAGCAACAAAGTGGTTCTCACTGGTGTGAGAAGAGGAAATGTGTATCTAGATGATTTCAACTTATCCAAAGCAGAATCTGTAACTTGCCTTCTCAGCAAAGCAAGTAAGGATGAAAGTTGGCTATGGCACAAGAAGCTATCCCATTTAAACTTCAAGACCATGAATGAGCTGGTAAAGAAAGAACTAGTAAGAGGCATTCCTCTAGTGGAGTTTACTAAGGATGGACTGTGTGATGCCTGCCAAAAAGGGAAGCAGATTAAAGCATCATTCAGGAAGAAACTTGATTTAGCAATTGAAGAGCCTTTACAACTGCTTCACATGGATTTTTTTGGACCAGTCAATGTATTGTCAATCTCAAGGAAAAGATTTTGCCTAGTAATTGTAGATGATTTCTCAAAGTTCTCTTGGACACTTTTTCTAAAGTCTAAAGATGAAGCTAGTGAAATCATCATCAATCACATAAGGCAAGTCAACAATCATCCTGATTTCAAAGTTAGAAGAATCAGGAGTGACAATGGAACTGAGTTCAAGAATTCTGTCATGAGAGCATTTTGTGAAGAAAATGGGATTCTGCATGAGTTTTCAACAACAAGGACTCCACAACAGAATGGAGTAGTGGAAAGGAAGAACAAATCACTTATTGAAGCTGCAAGGACAATGCTTGAAGAATCCAAAATACCAACATATTCTTGGGCTGAAGCTGTAAATATTGCATGCTACACTCAGAACATTTCTCTGATTAATCAAGCAAGATGCATGACTCCCTATCAATTTTTCAAGAACAAGAAGCCAACTCTAAACTTTCTTCATGTCTTTGGCTGCAAATGCTATATCCTGAGAAATCAAACTGATCAAAATGGGAAGTTTGATGCTAAAGGAGATGAAGGAATTTTTGTTGGATATGTTGTTGGTAAAGCATATAGAGTCTACAATCTAAGAACCAACATTGTTGTGGAATCTATACATGTTGTGTTTGATGATAAAAAGATTGAAGGACTGAAAGATGGAGATTACCATGAGAGCCTCAAATTTGACAATGTGGAGATGGTCAGTGATGACAGTGATGATGAGAGTGATTAAGAAACAGTGTCTAAGGATAATGCAGACAAATCTACCACCAATGAAGCACAAAACTCAACATCCGTCGAGTTGCATAATGCTTCATCCGTCGGAAGGCAATCTGTGTTATCTGTCGGAAGATAAACTGCCTCATCCGTCGGTACTCAAAATTCACCATCCGTTGGGTTATCAAGAGGAGCAGGAAGTCAAGATAGATCACCTATAGAAAGTACCCCTTTCTCAAATCAAAGATCCACAAACTCAGGGGGAGTTTCTAGCAATCAAAACTCAATCACACATCAAGACAACCATGAGGTCTCTTCATCTAGAGCTAATCTACCTCAACAAAGGAAATGGACAAAAGATCACCCCTTTGAGCTTATCATTGGTGATGTTTCTTCTAGAGTTTAAACAAGAAGAGCAACTCAGGAAGAATGTCTATACAGCAGCTTTGAGTCAAAGGAAGAACCAAAGAAGGTAGAAGAAGCTTTGTTGGATCCTGATTGGATTTTAGCTATGCAGAGGAGCTAAACCAATTTCAAAGGAATAATGTATGGAAGCTGGTACCCAAGCCTAAAGGAAAGAATCCAATAGACACCAAGTGGGTATTCATAAACAAGATGGATGAAAATGGCATAGTAATCAGGAATAAAGCTAGATTGGTTGCTAAGGGTTATTGTCAGCAAGAAGGAATAGATTTTGATGAAACTTTTGCTCCTGTTGCAAGACTTGAAGCCATCATAATCTTCTTAGCCTATGCAGCCCATGCCAATTTCAAGGTCTATCAAATGGATGTCAAAAGTGCCTTTCTAAATGGAGATTTGGAGGAAGAAGTGTATGTTAGTTAACCTCCTGGTTTTGACGATCCAAATTTTCCAGAATATGTCTATTATCTTCTGAAAGCACTTTATGGACTGAAGCAAGCACCTAGAGCCTGGTATGACACTTTATCAAAGTTCCTTTTGGAAAATCATTTCACAAGAGGTACTGTAGATAAAACTTTATTTTCCATAAATGTTAATGGCTCTAGTATACTTGTTCAAATCTATGTAGATGATATTATTTTTGGCTCTACAGATGAGAAACTTTGCAAAAAGTTTGCCAAATTGATGCAAAGTAAGTATGAAATGAGTATGATGGGAGAACTAACTTACTTTCTTGGTTTGCAAGTTAAGCAAGTCAGTGATGGAATATTCATTAGTCAAACTAAATATATTTTTGATCTTTTAAAGAAGTTTGATCTAATGGATTGCACATCTGCAAAAACTCCCATGGCTACTGCAACTAAGCTTGAATTAAACACTACTGAAAAGTCTGTGGATATTTCAAGTTACAGAGGCATGGTTGGCTCACTTCTGTACTTAACAGCTAGTAGGCCAGATATAATGTTTGCTACATGTTTATGTGCTAGATTTCAGGCTGATCCTAGAGAATCTCATTTGATAGCTATTAAGAGAATTTTCAGATATATCAAGGGAACACCAAAACTTGGCATTTGGTACCCTAGAGATTCTGGTTTTGATCTAACTGGTTATTCAAATGCAGATTATGCAGGTTGTAAAATTGATAGAAAAAGTACAACAAGAACCTGTCAATTTCTAGGGAACAAGCTTGTGTCCTGGTTCAGTAAAAAGAAAAATTCAGTTTCTACTTCTACAGCTGAAGCTGAATGTATTGCTGCTGGCAGTTGCTATGCACAGATTTTATGGATGAAAAATCAATTGCTAGACTATGGTTTGCAAGTTGAGAGGATTCCTATTTTCTGTGATAACACAAGTGCAATTGCCATCACTAAAAATCCAGTGCAACATTCAAGGACAAAGCACATAGACATCAAGTACCATTTCATAAGGGAACATGTGATGAATGGTACTGTGGAATTATATTTTGTTCCTAGTGAAAAGCAACTTGCAAATATCTTTACCAAGCCACTGGATGAATCCACCTTTTCAAGGTTGGTAAGTGAGTTAGGTATGCTTAATTACTCTTAAATTTATCTGAGTTATTTTGCAAGTTGTAATGTAGCTAGAAATTTAGTTGATTTTTAAGTCTTGGATGAAATTTTGGATAAGTTAAAATTTGCATCTTGACCGATGACCCTTATCCATCGAGTTTAGTCATCCGTCGATATACTACTTGCTAATAAAAGTCAATTATTTTTCTGGAATACTTTATGTCTCGACGAATATCAGTTTATCCTCATCCGTCGAATTGTCTAAATCTCAGCCGTTAATTCCCTGAACATTATCCATCGAGTATACTTACAGTTTGTAAGCATTACACGACGGATAATGGGTGGAATTTTTATAGTTTACTTTTAAACGGCTATTTTAGGCAATTTTTTATTGGTTAATTTACTTTTCTTTATTTTTTTATCAGTTATTTTTGAGATAGTATATAAGCTTATTTCATTCCAATTGTTTTCTTTTATCATTCTCAAATTCAACTGCTTTTATTTCATTCTCTCTCAAGCAAATATTCTCTTCCTCTTCAAGCTTTCATTCTCTAACAATGGCACCTGTAGTAAAGATTATTCTTATAAAATGAGTTTAAAGCTAGGTTCGGGCAATCGAACCATGTTTATTGTTTTAAAATGATTCAACGATCCGTTTTTAATTCTGAAAAATATTTAAAAATTCGTATTAAATATCCAAACAATCATTTTAACATCAAATCTTCTTCGAAAAAGTATTTTCATCAAATATCTTACGTGTTATGTGCTATATATGATCTAATTGATGTGTTATATGCGTATATGTGCATTGTTTGACTGATTTACTCATAACTTTCAATCCGTAAATCTGATTTGGGTGAAACGAAAGGTAGATAGAAGCTTATACTGAATAGAATCAAGTGAGATACTTGTGATATCTGCATAGAAGAGGAAAGGCGTAGGAAAGGGAAGAAATTAGTCGGAGAATAAGGAATAGTGATCGAAGGCAAGTGAGGTGTTAGCGAGTAAAGACAAGGCATGTGTTCTGTAATAACTCGAATTTTTGAGACCTTGTAAAAACGTTTAATGAATAGTAACCCTGACATACGGGGAAAACATTTTAGCCCACACTATGTTGTGCATGAGAAAATGAGATTCAAAGTTGATATTATGATTATACGTACCAAATAAGTGTATGTAAACGCTATTAGTTTTCAAAGAAAAGGAACTTTGAAAAACGACCATATTTACAAATCATCGAGGATTACGGGAATCACAATATAATTACGAATTTAAAACCCTACGGATTTATATCCAAGTATGATAATTCAAAACATAGGGAATAAATACGAAAGGATTTACGTCGCGAACCATTTACGAGAAAGTATTACGAAAATGTTAAGAGACCGAACAAATGCGTAAACGATTAAATAAACATAACGCACTAACTAACCATGGTATAAAAGTAACCATGGTTACTTTATCAAATAGTGAGCTAAGGTATAGGATGATCAACCAAGGGCTAGCAAATAGTAAGCTAAAGGGGCTAAGCTAATTAACTTAGCTTGTAAACTACAAAGGTTAGCTAGTTTTTATCAAAGATTTGCCAACATAAATCAAATCCTAGGATATAAACTAGAGAATAAAAATCAATACAAGATATCACTTGCATTATTCCAAGAAGCTCCCAAGACACAAAAACTCTCCCCCCTTTCTTCTTCTTCATTCGGCCCTTTCTAAATAAACCAAGAATTTAAAATCAAATCATCAAGCTCTAGCCATGGATAAATCCTCCAATTAATTCTCAAGCTTTGTTAGATATATTTGATAATGTCATGGCTAATATGATTTATGTTTAGTTTTCAGATCTTACTTAACAGGACAAATCAGTACTTAACTGGGAATCAGTACTTATACTGGAAGTCAGGACTTAAGGATATCAGTACTTATATTATCAGGAGATAATCATCAGAAGTTGGATATCAGAACTTAAGTGCTGAAGGATGATTAGATAAGGAAAGTAGCTGATTAAAGGAAAGAAGATTGAGATAAATATAAGAAGAGATATGCATGAAGAAGGAGTTTCGTGAAGAATGGAATACTTGGAAGAAAAGATATCTGATTGATATATTTTAGGAAGCAGAATTATATTCCATATCAATTAGCGATTATCTTGTAACTGTGTAGTATATAAACACAGACGTAGGGTTTACACTATAAGTGTTATCATATTTGAGAAGATTATTCATTGTAACCCTAGCAACTCTCGTGATATTTGTTCGTCACTGAGAGGTAACAGTTCCATACTGTAACAGAGTTTATTGTTTCAATAAAGTTTGTTTTCTGTTACTTAAAGATATTAAAGTTCGATTTGATTGTATTATACACTGTATTCACCCCCTCTACAGTGTGTGTGACCTAACAAGTGGTATCAGAGCTTATCTGTTAACACACATACAGTTAAAGATCCAAACACAGGAAAAGAGTGATTATACTGCTGCAGATATCGCATCAATTGCTAAGGATGCTAAGGTACAACACTTACTGCATAGTGCCATTGATAATGTAATGTCAAACAGGGTAATTAACTGCAAGACTGCTAAAGAGATATGGGATGCTCTAGAAATAAGGTGTCAGGGAACTGATACGATTAAAAAGAACAGGAAGACAATACTCACTCAAGAGTATGAATACTTTGATTCAAAGGCTAATGAATCATTGACTGATTTATATGATAGATTTGTCAAACTCTTGAATGATCTGTCACTGGTTAATAAGGAGTATGATCTTGAAGATTCAAACCTTAAATTCCTGTTAGCTCTTCCTGAATGTTGGGATTTGAAGGCAACAACAATAAGAGACAATTACAATCATGATGAAACAACTCTTAATGAAATTTATGGAATGCTCAAGACTCATGAACTTGAGATGAAACAAAGAAGCAAGAGAAAAGGAGGAAAGTCAAGAACAGTTGCTCTTAAGGCTGAAGAAGAATCCCCCAAAGCAGCTACCTCAAGGAAAGACAAGGGTAAAGCTCTTTTCACAAAGTCTGATACTGGGTCATCAAGTTCTGAAAGTGATGATGACTCAGATTCTGAAAGCCTGCCTGAGACTGATGCTGATGAGGAGATGATGAAGCTGTGTGCTCTTATGGTGAAAGGGATCACAAAGATTGCATACAGGAAGTTCAGGAAGGGAAAGAAGTTTTCCAGGAAAGGCATAAGTTCTGATAAGAAGAATTTCAGAAGATCTGAAGGCAGAGGAGGAAAGTCTGATAGAGGAGATTATACCAATGTCAAATGCTATAACTGTGGTGAGAAAGGTCACATATCTCCTAATTGCAAGAAGGTAAAGGGTGACAAAGGCAAGGCTCTTGTCACAAAGCAGAAAAGCTGGACAGACACCTCAGACTCTGAAAGTGAGGAGAACTATGCATTGATGGCAAATGCTGATAAAGAAAGTGCTGAGAGCAGTTCTGAAGCTGCTGAAATAAAGGTACCTTAGACTACTTATGCTTTTTATACTGATGATATTAATGAGTTGAGAAGATATCTTAAAACCATGTTTGTTAGTTATAGAGATCAAACTTTAACATGTGAAAGATTAACTTCTAAAAATCTTGCTTTTAAGAAAAGAAATGATTTCTTAGAAAAAGAGTTAGTTATGTTCCATCAAACTCAGAAGGATAGAGATGATGCTCTTTATGTTAGGGATGAAGTGCTAAAAATAAATGAATCTCTAAAAACTGAGTTAGAAAAGGAAAGAAAGATAATCAGGACTTGGACTAACTCTGGAAGAACAACTCAAAATTTGCTAAGTAGTGAAAATTGGAAAGAGGGCTTAGGTTATGGAGAGGATAAGAATGATAAAGGAACTGTAGAAATTAAGCCTGTTGTTAAGCAAAAGCCAAAGTTAAAACCTGTTAAGTTTGTAACTGAAAAGTTTGATAATGATAAATCAGAAGTTAGAGAGGGATTAACTTCTGACAAACTAAAACAGGAAAAGACAGCTCAAGTAAACATAGGATTAATGACTAAGAAGCAGCTTAAGCATAAGCTGAAAGATGTTAAGAATGCAAACAAGGTAAAATCACCTAGGAAAAATAGGAATGGAAAGGAAGGTGTGAATAAAAGCAATGATTATAAACCTGTTCCTGATGCTCCTAGGAAAACATGTCATAACTGTGGAAGTTCTAACCATCTGGCTTCTTTTTGCAGGAAGAATAAGAACATTAACTCCTTACCTTCAAAATCAGGAGTTAAGAGTCAGTCTGTTAGATATAAACCACAAAATCCTTGTTTTCATTGTGGTAGTTTATGGCATTCCATTTATACTTGTAAGGAATATCATAGTTTGTACTATGATTATTATCAATTAAAACCTTCTTTGAAGAAAGTTTCCATTGTTCCTTCTAGTGTAAATTCTGATTCAAAGTCTGATAGTGTAAGTTCTGATAAGAAAAATGTTAACATAAACTCTGATGCTAAATTCGCTGCAAATGTTAACAAACTTAATAAGGCCAAAGGATCCAAGCAAGTCTGGGTCCTTAAAACTAATAATTAGTGGTCTTTGTGATTGCAGGGCAACAGGAAAAATATTCTAGTTCTGGACAGTGGATGTTCAGGACATATGACTGGAAATAAGGCCCTGCTATCAGACTTTGTGGAGAAAGCTGGCCCAAGTGTTTCTTATGGAGATGGCAACATTGGAAAAACATTGGGATATGGAAATATCAATCTTGGGAATGTCATCATTAAAGAAGTAGCTCTGGTCTCAGGACTTAAACATAATATGCTGAGTATAAGTCAAATCTGTGACAGAGGTTATCATGTTGATTTCTTTGAAGAACACTGTGAAGTTGTGAGTAAATCTAAAGGCAAAGTTGTTCTGAAAGGATACAGGCATGGTAACATTTATGAAGCTAAGCTTTCAACAAGTACTGATGGTTTTGCAATCTGTCTGATGAGTAGAGCATCAATTGAAGAAAGCTGGAATTGGCACAAGAAACTCTCTCATTTAAATTTCAACAATATAAATGAACTGGTCAAGAAAGATCTTGTGAGAGGACTGCCAAAGTCAGTATTTGCTCCTGATGGCTTTTGTGATTCTTGTCAGAAGGCCAAACAAAGAAAATCTTCATTCAAGAGCAAGACTGAATCATCAATTCTTGAGCCTTAACAGCTACTACATGTTGATCTATTTGGTCCAGTAAATGTCATGTCTATTGCAAAGAAGAAATATGCATTGGTCATAGTGGATGAGTTCACTAGATACACATGGGTGTATTTCTTGCACACAAAAAGTGAAACTGCATCTATCTTGATTGATCATGTCAAACATCTGGATAAATTGGTCAAAGATTCTGTGAAAACCTTAAGGAGTGATAATGGCACTGAGTTCAAGAATTTGATAATGGAAGAGTTCTGCAAAAACCATGGAATAAAGCAGGAATTTTCTGCTCCTGGAACTCCACAGCAAAATGGAGTTGTTGAAAGGAAGAATAGAACTCTCATCGAAGCTGCACGTACAATGCTTGAAGAAGCAAAGCTTCCAACCTATTTCTGGGCTGAAGCTGTGCAGACTGCTTGTTTTACTCAAAATGCAACACTCATTAACAAGCAAGGAAAAACACCATATGAGATGGTGAAGAAAAAGAAGCCAAATCTGAAGTACTTTCATATATTTGGATGCAAGTGTTTTATTCTCAAGACTCATCCTGAACAGCTATCCAAGTTTGATCTAAAAGCTGATGAAGGAATCTTTGTTGGATATCCACTTTCCACAAAAGCCTTCAGATTCTATAATTTGAGAACAAAAGTGGTCATGGAATCTATCAATGTCTCCTTTGATGACAAGAAGATTACTGGTCTTGAAGATTTTATTGACCATGATCAGCTGAGATTTGAAAATGAAGACTCAAATTCTGATGCTGAAAATCCTGACAGTCTAAGTCCTGATACTGTAAATTCTGATGGATTAAACTCTGATGTTATTGAAACTGTGGTGACTACGCCAAAGGAAGATGCACCTGTGCAGGGGGAGCATACTCAAGATCTTACCACATCTCAAGAAACATCAGAACATATGTCTGGATCTTCAAGTTCTGATTCGTCAAGTTCTGATAAGCCAAGTTCTGATAGTGCTGAAAATCTAAATTCTGAAGAATCCAACTCAGAGAGCATAGTTTTAGGGGGAGCATCAGAAAATGAAAATGAAGACAGCATGGATCATGGGGGAGCATCCAGTTCTAGAGAAAACCTTCCATCTGCAAGGAAGTGGACAAAATCACATACACCTGATTTGATAATTGGAAATCCTGATGCAGGTGTCAGAACTAGAACAGGTACTTCAAACGAATGTCATTACAATTCTTTTCTCTCTCAGACTGAGCCAAAGAAAGTGGAAGAAGCTCTTCAAGATGCTGATTGGGTGCAAGCAATGCAGGAAGAGTTACATGAATTTGAAAGAAACAAAGTCTGGACCCTAGTGCCAAGACCAAAGAATAGATCTGTTGTTGGTACAAAGTGGGTATTCAGAAACAAAACTGACAGTGATGGCATAATTATAAGGAATAAGGCAAGGCTGGTTGCAAAAAGATATTCTCAACATGAGGGAATTGATTATGATGAAACATTTGCACCAGTTGCTAGGTTAGAAGCCATAAGGATATTTTTGGCTTATGCTGCTCACAAAAAGTTTATTGTCTTTCAAATGGATGTGAAAAGTGCTTTTCTCAATGGAGAATTGGAGGAGGAAGTATATGTTGAACAACCTCCAGGGTTTGTAGACTCCAAACATCCAGATTATGTCTACAGGCTTGATAAAGCACTTTATGGACTTAAGCAAGCTCCTAGAGCATGGTATGAGACTTTAACTCAGTTTCTTCTGGAAAGTGGATTCAACAGAGGAACAATAGACAAAACACTGTTCTACCTCAACCATGGAAAGGACTTACTTCTGGTCCAGATTTATGTTGATGATATCATTTTTGGGTCTACAAATGACAGACTTTGCAAGAAGTTTGCCAAACTGATGCATTCAAGGTATCAGATGAGTATGATGGGGGAACTTAGCTATTTTATGGGCCTTCAAGTCAAGCAGAATGAAGAAGGCACTTTTATTTGTCAAACTAAGTACACCAGAAACTTGCTGAAGAAATTTGGAATGCAAGATTGTTCAAGTGCATCCACTCCCATGGCCACTGCAACAAAACTGGATAAGGATACTGGTAAATCAGTAGATATTACTGATTACAGAGGTATGATTGGCTCTCTACTCTATCTAACTGCTAGTAGACCTGATATCATGTATGCTACCTGTCTTTGTTCAAGATTTCAAGCAGAACCAAGAGAACCTCACTTGACAGCTGTGAAAAGAATTTTTAAGTATCTTAAAGGAACAGCTGATCTGGGATTGTGGTATCCTAGAGAATCAGATTTTAAACTAATAGGTTACTCAGATGCAGATTTTGCAGGTTGCAAAATTGACAGGAAAAGCACAAGTGGAAGCTGCCAATTTCTTGGAGGCAGATTGGTTTCTTGGTTTAGCAAGAAACAAAAGTCAATTTCCACATCAACTGTAGAAGCAGAGTATATTGCTGCAGGAAGCTGTTGTGCACAGATTCTTTGGATGAAGAATCAGTTACTGGATTATGGATTAACATATTTCAAAATCCCTATTTACTGTGATAATCAAAGTGTTATTGCTATGACAGGTAATCCAGTTCAACACTCTATGACAAAGCACATCAGCATCAGGTACCACTTCATAAGGGAACATGTGGATGAAGGTACAGTGGAATTGCACTTTGTTCCAACAGATCAACAACTAGCAGATATCTTCACAAAACCATTGTGTGAAGCCACTTTTACAAGATTGGTAAATGAACTTAGAATGGTTTCAGGTTCTTTCTCTAAATCTGCTTAGTCTTGTTCTGTTATATCAGACTTTATTATCAGTATTTACAGAATTTAATCTCTTTGTGTATTATGTGCTTAATTGACAAATATGTTTAAGTACTGACTGTTGTCTGATATATGTTTCTAAACTCTGATAAGTGATATGTCTGTTTAAGTAACTATTTAATCCTATGAGGATAACTGTGCTAGATGCTGACCTAGTAGTCTTCAATAAACAAATGATCCCATGTAAGAAGTAATTATTTCTGTGGAAATCTATTGACACAAGCAAATTCTGATAATTGAGCTTAGTTGAGTTTACTTTGTTTATCTTATTACTAAGTCACAAATTAGAATAATGCTACTCATCTGTTAAGTTCTGATACTAGTACATCTGCTGAATGCACTAAGTGCTGATAAACCTCACTTATCAAAAGAAAAAGCAAAAGGATCAAAGAATAAAATCAGGTACTCCTTTGAGATCTAGAGTAAAAATGTGGAAGGGACGACCCAAGTGCATTGCTGGTATTAAGTAAATATGCATTAGAAAAAGCAAAATATTTTCTTGGTGACTTTTCACACTCTATGATTACTGGAGAAATACTCTGATGATAGCATAAATTCTGATAAGCAGTCGTGACTCACTTACACTGAGAAGCCACTGTGAAATGGAATTTAAAAAGATGCATAAAATTAGCATAAAATAGTTGAGGTGGACTTAAGCATGAACTTATTCAACAGTAGGTTTCAGAATAATGACAGCTCTTTAGCAAAGTTTTAGTTATGCCTTATTTCTAAGATGTACTGAAGTGACTTAGACTTTACTCTTTGTCTGTCATTTAGCTTAATACACACACTAATCACTCCATATGAATGATGAAAATTACTGTGGTGGTCTATGTTGTTTTAGATAAACAGTCATTGTGTCACTTTGCACAAATTCTGAGGACAAGTTCTGATTGCATGTTCTGATGATTAAGTTCTGAAGAATATAACTCAGAACTTGTATGAGGACTTACTAAGATAGGCATTCCTTTTTCGAGTTAAGAAATTATGTTCTGATGACTGTTAAGTTCTGATATAAGTCTAAGTTCTGATATTACTGTCTAATTCTTTACTTGACTTATCTGTGGATAAAATTTGATAACAGTCTCGGTTCAAACTAGAATATGTTGAAGTGGAAGATTAATAGTCACTATGGATAGGGTTAATGGTATTCGTACTTGAACAGTCAACTTTTACTTGCTTCTTGTGCGCATTAAACCATGTTTTCTCTTTCCAATGAATGTTTTTCTTTTTCCAAGTCTGGGGAGACGAGGTAAAATTAATTCTACCTGTCAGCATTAAATTCCTTTGCGTCTCCTGGCATTCTCTTGCCTATATAAGCAACCACTTCACATCAGCCTTCCCATCAAATCTTTTCTCCCAACCTCACCTTACCTTCATACTTTTTCTTTCAAAAACACCATGGTCAGATACAACATGTTTTTGAACTACGAAACCTTCAATATGGAGCTAAGCTGTGCCGATTGGCAGCAGGAATGGCACGTCACTGCCATTCCTGATGAGATATGGGACTCTGTCCCACAGAAGGTACTCACCCACCTCCTGTTCTTCTATATGGATTACCATCGCCATCTGGAGCGATTGGAGGAGGAAAGGCTGGAAGCTCTCCGCCAGCAAGAGCGAATCATTCGACTCGTCATTCTGTTCGTCGAGAGTAGGAAGAAGAAATGATTTATTTTCTTCTTCCTATTTTTCTTCATCATCAGCCTTGCCCTGCTTCTTGAGCTAGGACTAAGGCTGTTGACGTTAGGTTTAGCAGCTTAGGGAAATCTTGTACTAGTACTGATGTAATTTCAATTTCATGAATGTATTCACTTGATATATTAATGAAATTTATTTTTGTTTCAAGATTTTGTCTCTAAGTTATTTTGTAATGCATTGATAAATCCTGATAAATATTCATATTCTGATGACCATATAAATTATGTTTTAATTTAAGTTCTGATTTTACTTTATCAGTACTTACTCATCTGATTTATCTTGGTCATTTTCACTTGATTTATTTTCAGAATATTAATGTTGCAGTGAAAAATAGTTAAATAAGTGGGAACGGTTTCAATTTTGAATTAAAACTGTTTCACCTTGATTAATGGAATATCTGGGTAAGTGGAACGGTTTTTCCTTGAAAAACGGCAAGTGGGTAAGTAATGATTACTGTTTTCTCGAGCCCAGTAACTATCCGTTATTACTGCATGTCTGACAGGTGTCCAACGGTAACATTTTTTTTCAGAGTATAAGTAAGAAAGAGAGAGGATTTTTTTTAATCTTTTATTTCCCTTCATACTTTTTCTCTCTACTTGTTTTTACTCTCCTTCTTCTTTTAATGTTGGTTTTTTATACAGACATTTTATCAAACACCTAACAGGCACTTTTAAATCTAAATTTTTCACATGGCACCTAAGGATTTAATCATTGATGGAGCTAAATTTGTTCCAAACAACTATGCTACAATTCTTGATCATGCTGAAGCTCCATCTGAATTGCATTTTGTGCAAGATCTTCTTGCACACAGTGAGATTGGGTACGCATTGACCCAACCTTCAGTCTTTCCGAGCCAACAAGTTCTGACGCTTTGGCGGACTGGGCACTTTGATAATGGTGGTACATATGGCACTCCTAGTATTGTTTTCAAAGTGGGTAATTCTTCATATACAGTTACTCCTGGTACAATACGCAGGGCTCTACATCTCCCAGAAGGATGTACCTTTTCAATTCCAGAGGAATCAGCTTTTCAGGAGTTAATGGCCAATTTGGGGTATGAACAGAGTTTGGCAAAACTTGGGCAGTTGAAACGGGCTCATATCAGAAGAGGTCATAGTCAAGGTAGAGGTTTCACATCAAGAAAAGCTGAAATCACAAGTCACAGGACAAGTTCTGATACTGGGAAAAGAATAAGTTCTGCTATTGTAAAAGGATAAGTTCTGATGAACTTTTAGATCTTGATGAGGAAATGTCAAGACAGTTATTTCTTCAGGAAAATCCAGGAATGGACTTGGAGAGTTTAATGGAAGAAGAAGCCCAACTTAAATCAGAGAAAGTCACATCTAAATCTGAAACTTCTGGTAAAAAGCCACTTCCAAAACTCAAAGGCATTGTGATCAAAGAAAGGACACATACTGAAGCAACATTGGCTAAATCACAACCGCAGATAGATCCAAGATCCAAGGGTAAAGAAAAGGTTGGTGAAAAGTCTAAATGCAAGACTGACAAGACACTGAAAGGGAAGGATGATGAAAAGGATGATCAAGGAAACTCTGGAATGGGTAGAGGTCATAGTCAAGGTAGAGGTTTCACATCAAGAAAAGCTGAAATCACAAGTCACAGGATAAGTTCTGATACTGGGAAAAGAATAAGTTCTGCTACTGGTAAAAGGATAAGTTCTGATGAACTTTTAGATCTTGATAAGGAAATGTCAAGACAGTTATTTCTTCAGGAAAATCCAGGAATGGACTTGGAGAGTTTAATGGAAGAAGAAGCCCGACTTAAATCAGAGAAAGTCACATCTAAATCTGAAGCTTCTGGTAAAAAGCCACTTCCAAAACTCAAAGGCATTGTGATTAAAGAAAGGACACATACTGAAGCAACATTGGCTAAATCACAACCGCAGATAGATCCAAGATCCAAGGGTAAAGAAAAGGTTGGTGAACCTATCAAGGTTTATGTGCCTCCTAAGGATGAAGAAATTACTGATGAAAAGGATGATCTTGCACTGACTTCAAGAAAAGTTCTTAAAACAACCTCTGGCATGGCTCAAGTTGTTCAGAGTCAAGAAACTGTAAGTTCTGATATTCAGAAGAAGCAAGTAACCTCTGACATAGCTCAAGTTAACTTGATATCAGAAGATAGACCAAAGACACTCCTACCAGGATTCACTAAAGCAAAACAGACTCAACCTTTGAAGACTACTGCAAATGGTTTTGAAGCTAGAGTAGTTACTGGAAAGGAAGCAAGAGATAAAACTGGATTGGGAAGTGCTGATGAAAGAAGAATACATAACACTACCAATGATCCAACTTCCTTGAGTGAACCAGGTATTGGAGCAACTCCTGAGAGATTGAATCAACTGGAATCTGTACAAATGGTTTATCATACCTACTTGAAAGAATACATCTTGTTGTATTTTATGACAGATGGTAGGGTTTATCATATAAGGCAAAATGCCATTCCATTGAAGTATTTTGAAGAATTGGAGCATATACTATTCTTACTTCAAGTGGATGACAGATTGACAGGAACTGCTGCAAACTATTTGAAGGATCAGATTCAGAGACAGAAAAGACTTTATTCTGTTAAGTCTGACAGCACATATGTTCCAAAGTACAGAGATCTCAAGGGTGATATAGTTGAAATGAAGCCCAATTCTGCTCAAATTATAACTACCTTTCTAGGGTACAGGGCTGTGGAATTCAATCTTGAGTCTGATAAAGCTTATTTGATCAGACTGGATCAGTATATAAGAAAAGCAAAGATTAATGATCTCAGGGCTGCAATCTTTCAAATTGGTGAAGATACTGCAGAGCTTAAAGATGCCAAAAGGAGAATGATTGATGAACTTAGATATGCTGAGAGATGTTTGTTGAAGAACTATCTCAGAACAACTCCTGACATCAGAGAGATCAGAAGATGAAGCCAAGTCAAAGATCTACAACTGCTTAAATTCTGATATTTGTACAGACTGAAGTTGTTATCAGAAGTTAAATATTGGTAAAGCTTTAAAGACTATAAGTTGTAGTTATCTAGTCTAATTCTCATTGCATTTGTACTTAATGTTTTTGACATCATCAAATATTTGTTAAACTTGTATATTATGCTAATTTACAAGTTGGGGGAGATTGTTAGATATATTTGATAATGTCATGGCTAATATGATTTATGTTTAGTTTTCAGATCTTACTTAACAGGACAAATCAGTACTTAACTAGGAATCAGTACTTATACTGGAAGTCAGGACTTAAGGATATCAGTACTTATATTATCAGGAGATAATCATCAGAAGTTGGATATCAGAACTTAAGTGCTGAAGGATGATTAGATAAGGAAAGTAGCTGATTAAAGGAAAGAAGATCGAGATAAACATAAGAAGAGATATGCATGAAGAAGGAGTTTCGTGAAGAATGGAATACTTGGAAGAAAAGATATCTGATTGATATATTTTAGGAAGCAGAATTATATTCCATATCAATTAGCGATTATCTTGTAACTGTGTAGTATATAAACACAAATGTAGGGTTTACACTATAAGTGTTATCATATTCGAGAAGATTATTCATTGTAACCCTAGTAGCTCTCGTGATATTTGTTCGTCACTGAGAGGTAACAGTTCCATACTGTAACAGAGTTTATTGTTTCAATAAAGTTTATTTTCTGTTACTTAAAGATATTAAAGTTTGATTTGATTGTATTATACACTGTATTCACCCCCTCTACAGTGTGTGTGACCTAACAAGCTTCATACCACCTAAACTAAGGTAAGATAAATCTTTGAGCTCTTATTATCAAGGTTTGATAGGTAAAATAAAATCAAGAAAGATGATAGTGAATAGTATGAATAGTAACTTGTATTTTGTTTCTTGATTTTAATGGTTGTTTTAGGTTCCAAAAACCATACTAAGCTCTCCCAATACTTCACCATCATCAAGAACACATATCAAGGTCTCAAGAAAGGTATAAATCTTTGACCCAACCTTACTTAAGATTTAAGTTCAAGATTCTTTTAGAACATAGTTGTAAACCTAGTTTTGGTGGAAGTATTGTTGTAATCTTGATGTTTAGCTAAGTAGATTTAAGGTTGATTGTTGTTGCCTCAAGAACATGATTTTTTTGAGAGGAGTTAGTGTGGTGATGATGATATGTTGATTTTTGGCGGTAGTATAAAGATTTAAGGCATAAACGAAAGTCCGATCGTAACCGTAATATCGCTAAAACGAACAAAACGTAACTTTAAGTTTCTGCAGAAAGTCCCGAAGATGTAAATTGTAGTTTCCTAAAAAATAGCCCTTTATTATGATATAAAATGTTATAAGGATCGTTTAGGAGCTTGAATCGCTTGATTCCGATTTACGGATCAAAAGTTATGGCCGTTTTACTAAAAATGATTTGCGCGACAAAAACTGCTACAAATTACGAAATTTGAAAATAAAAAGAATCGACTTAAAAATGTTCATAAATCATGAAATATTCACAGAGAGTAGTAAATTGAGTTTCCTAACTTCCATAAACATTTCAAGTGAAAATAATTATTTTTCAATTTTATAAAAATATCGGAGCCGAGACCGCGCGATTAGAAAACCGTAGAATCCATAAGCGGAGCCGACGATGAAAAATGGAATGGACTTAAGATACTTTGAAAAAGGAAGCGACCATAATGTGAATAAGGACTTAAAAAAATAATAAGGGTAATCTAAGTTGAGAGGGTTCATAATAAGTAGCGCATGAGTGCGAGTCGCCGTAAATTAGAACGGGACCTAAAGAAACGAATTGTGTTTATAATTATAGATTTCCGAGCGGAACCTAGAGCATCCTCCACCTCGAGATACCCAGGAAAGTTTACGAACCCAACTCAATTTACTGTTGTATTGTGAAAGGATTGTTTTATTATCATTTTATTAATACCATGCTTGCCATGAAACGTAGTAATTGAATTTTCGCATAATGTAGCGATGTTGTACGATAAGTATATATCGTGAAATGTTTAATCCCTCTATAAGTGTGACGTATTATTATAAGATCGAGAGTCGATCGGGATTTCAAAATAAAAACCCGGAAATCATTCCGGTGATATTACGGGACGATTAAAAGTCCATAGTAGTTACATATTAAGGGACCCAACGTCCACTTATGAAACATTAAACACCTCGAACTTTTATTAAAACGATTTCCAAAGATCGTATTCCCTCAACTATATTTTATCATTCGAGTAATAAATATTATATACCTACTCATTTATTATGGTAGAACCATATTCCAACGATTATTTATTTCAAAACCGATTAAACATTAAAGGTTATTAAATTACGTAAACATAAATTAGTTGAGGAATATTATTTTAAATATTCTTTTAAAAGTAAACTCCTTCAAGGTTTAATTATTTATCGATTATTATTTAATTAATTATTATTTATTTAATTGTTTATATATAATTTAAAAATCATAGAACCTAATTTAAAATACTTTCTGATTTTCAAAAAATCATTCGAATAATTTCAGATCGTCGAAGAATATTATCTCGACTTATTTTAAATATTTTGAATATAGTTTCAAAAGAAACTCCCCCCTTATTTAATTATCTGTTGACAACGGTCAACTCACATTCTTATACTTCCTCTGAAAAATTCGAAAGTATATATACATATACATATATACGCTAATAAATCAAGCTGTTTCTATCAACAAGCAAAACGCTTGGGGGAACTTCGATGTGGTTCGAGTTCTCGAGATATGATAGAATTCTTTTAAAAAGGACAAGGGAGGGGTAGACTTTGGTACTATGTGTGCTAGATGGACTACCAAAGGTACCACAGGCGAAGGTACTCTGTGTACTCAGGAACTTGTGAAGTATGTGTATACCCAAAAATGGGACACGTAGCCCGAATGCGTAAAGGGTGATAATCGGGATACGAAGATGTCGTCATTCTACTAGTAGAAAAGGATACTATTTCTGTAGTACGACTGATCATCATATGCGGTGGCTCCAACAAATGTCCTATTCTTCTAATTGGAATTGTGATGCAATACCGTAACCCAAGCCTAGGTGCTGCATTTACCATTAAGGTATTCGCAGGATAATAAAATCCACTAAAGAATTGTTTACATAAAAAGGTGTGTATCACCAAGGAAAACTATTTTTGAATAATACACAATTATCATATATGATGTTTTACGTGAGTTTATCATATAGTCATTTCATACTGTACATTATTATGCTGGGCATTATAGCTCACACTTGTTTTCTTAAATTGACACAACACAACAGTGAATCAAGATGCCTATCATGAGACACACAGCCAGGAAATGGGTAGGAAACGGCCAGCTGTTCTGTAGGTTGTTTGGTGTTGTACCACAGGTAGACCGAATAAGCGGTTTTCAGTTGTTTTAGTTCGGCTTATTTACAAGCATGACTTATGTAAGGTGATAAATAAGAAACAAGTATTTGGTAAACGGACTAACCCTTACTTAAAGGTTATTCCCTTGTAAGACTTAATTACTTTTGGGTTGTAATAATTATCACTTTGTGGTTTGACTTACTCTAGTAATGAATGGTTCGTTTCCAAGACAATAACCTGTAAGTGTGTGTGTGTGATAAGTGTGGGGTCGTAAAGTGTGAGTATTTATATATTGTGATGCGAGGTATTTGGTTTATAGTGATTAAGATGGCGTGGCCTCTGAGATCCCTGACCCCGAATTTTGGGGCACCACAGAAATGGTATCAGAGCCTTAGGTTATCAAATCTTGGAAACGATAGGATATAAAATATGTAGACATAAGAATAATAAATAATCAATTAGAGCTCAAGTCGAGTTCATCGTCAGGCTACACGGGTAGTCTTGGCAGTTTTACCCTCAAGGGAATTCCGACTCTAAGTTAGTAACACCTTGCCTATTGTGTTAGGTACTAGTGGAGCCTATAGGGGAGGTTGACCATGTTGATGATGTTATGGCCCTTGAGCATGACCCTACTCCCGAGCCGGAGGACCAACCCATTGATGACTCAGATGATGACCCTATTGAGGATGCCCCAGAGGAGAAGACTGACCTTCCTGTCCCCATAGCTGATGACATTGAGATGCCCCAGGGAGATGACTTAGGCTGGAGGGATGTAGAGATGTAACCTCTCCCGACTGTTCGCTCTCCTACACCACACCCAGGGATGCAGAGTCCTTTGCCCTATACTGATGATAACGAGGAGGATGGGATGGATCCACATACCTATGAGGCTTATTACATATCCTCTAGCGACCGAGACCCACCTCTACCACCCCCGGCGACCATACATGTAGCTGTATACGACTGATTAGTGGCTCAGCTTAACGCTGAGATCACTGTGGTATCTGCCCGCATTTTGGAGTTACGCCAGACACTGAGAGCTGAGAGAGCCATCAGACTAGGATACCCAGGGGACTTCAGAGCTGCTTCCCCAACCACAGCCCACAGAGAGATTGATGGGATCGAGCTCCATACCCGGGTCCAAATGAGGATGACGACAGTTGGAGGATACATCCGGTAGTTGACGCAGAGCTGATGTTGGAAGGAGCGATGAGGAGGGTGTGTGACCTCACGCGCAGTGACAGTGACTGTAGGACTAGTGACTATTTATGGACCTTGAAGAAGGCTGGGTGACTTGTTACCAATTTTGATAGGATTGCTAGTAGTTGATAGTGTTCTTGTTACCAATTTTGATAGGATTGCTAGTAGTTGATAGTGTTCCTAGCCCTTCAGGGTACACGGCTTATGTATTTGCATTTCAGTATTCCGGACAAGTAATGATGTATTATAATCAAGTCATGTATGAACTCAATTAGTTATTTTATCCCCCAGATATAAGTGGTAGGCCCTATGTTATATATATCTAACAGTTATTAGGAAATTGATTTCCATATTATTGCATTGATAAAAACATGCTAGATAATAAATAACATTCTTACATATGAATAAATTAATCCAACTGTAAAATAATTGCAACTATATTGACAAATTTTCATTATCAGGATAATGCCACCCCGTAGAAGAGGAACTAGGGCACAGCCCGCAGAATTTCGTTAACCAACAACGGAATGAACCTGACCCTGTAATGAATGAAGAAAGTGAAGAGGACCTAGACTATAATGAATATGATGAGGAAGAATATGTAGAAGAAGAGGCTGAGGATACCCATCAGGGAGGGAACCCCATGAATGAGTTTATGGAACTTTTAAAAGCAAATCTGAACCAACAGCCCATTCCACCACAGCCGCATGCTGCCCAATAAACTGCAGCCACTTCCTTCAGGGCGTTCAAATCCCTCAAACCTTCAGAGTTTTTAGGATCTTCCGACCCCGTTGAAGCACGGGCCTGGCTCAAAGAGATAGAAAAGTCCTTCGAGATACTAGGTGTGGAGGAACGACACAAGACCATTTTCGCATCTTACATGTTGAAAGGAGAAGCTAATTACTGGTGGGAGTCCAAACGAAACCTAGAGACTGATGCTGTATTTCCATGGGATAGATTTACCCGACTGTTCATAGACAAGTATTTCCCTAGGTTTATGGAAACCCAGATAGAGATTAAGTTTCTGGAGTTAAAACAGGATAAGATGACTGTGGCAGAGTATGAGGCCAAGTTTACTGAGCTATCACGATTTGTGCCTGAGTTCGTGAATACCAAAGAGAAGAAAGCGCGAAGGTTTCAGGTTGGTCTGAAATAGTAGATTCAGAACCGAGTGGCAGTACTAGAGCTAACAGATAATGCCACCTTAGTGCAAAAAGCCTTGATTGTTGAAGCTGGCAGTGAATAAAGTTTAAAGGAAAATGTAACACCCCCAGATCCGGGTCGGGGATTCGGGTTGTCACGAGTTCCATTTCCCTTATCAATACTTAATCTTAACATTCAACCAACTACTGCGTACTGTGACCCCACAATATACACACACACCACAAGTTATAGTCTCAGAGATGAATACCAAAAATAACACAAGTCATTTTATTCCACAATTATAAGTCATTACACCTCAAAAGGGTTTCTGAATAAATTTACATTTCCTTGCCATTATTACAATTCATAAATATACATAAGTCTGGTACAACAAAAGTTGAAAGCCTAGCCTATTGGTAGTTCCTACCTCAGCTACAATGGCATCAACGCCTACAGGAAACTGCGGAACGTTTCCTATCCGCTCACGAATTGGGAGCTTGGTTCTGTTCATCTTGTCTATCTGTTATTGTGTGATGAAAGAAGAAAGCAAGGGTGAGCAACAAGCCCACCGAAATAATATGTATAATAATTAACAATATATGAGCATTCTCATAGTATTTCTGAAAGACTTGGTCAAGAAGAAATGAACCAAGTTTGATATCTTAATGCGACCACGTCGCAAAAATATTCAGTATATATATATACTTTTCAAAATCTTGGAAGTCCTCTTCCATGCATAATATACACAGAGTTCCAGTTTATAACTGTATAAAAATATCGTTGCAAGGTGATCTCATATATCCAACCTTGTCTCAACGTTTTTCTGAAAATCTTTGTCATGCATAAGATAATCATTTACTAGATATAAGTTGAAAAGATGAAGTTATAAGATACTCCAATATACTTATATCTTTTCCGAATACTACTTGAACTACCACCGTTCAAGTTATAATTAGTTCATCCCATAGATGAAGCTACAAGATAAAACTTATATAGAATCAATCTTTGAATTATCATCAAAATGAAATGAAGTTACGAGATACTTCATTTGATGAAAACATCATTTTGAAAACTCGACCCTGCCAACACTCAACAATCGCCCAGCCGTAGCCTTTCTATCGACGTGCTTAGGGTAGTGTTGCAGAAATATCCAATTGGATGATGAACTCATTACGGGAGTTTGCCACGCCAGGAAGACCACTCACGATGATCACGCCAGGAAGAACTATTCATATATATATATAAATATATATATATATATTATACTCGGGAGCATCGACTCCCGGTTTTAGAAAAATGTTCACCTTTGGGTCCCCTATACTAAGGGTATATGCAAATTACCGCTTATCTCTAGCATAGGTATTATCAACTGAATCGACAGATATATGTATCAAGAATACGAAACAGGCATGCATATATACCATATCACATGCTACAATATATCGCAAGAATTTGCTAATTAACCAACATGCATCTATCACAAGATAATGCATATACAAATGTATACATCACAACAACAGTATAACGGGTAGAAAACTTGTCTGAGCGACTGGGGGCCTGGGACGAGTCTGGTAACCTATAAACAACATATAAGTTGGAATTAAACCAAATTCGCTTAAGAATCTATACTTTAACCAATTAGACCCTAACGTTCGCTTTTGTGCTTAATGATTCACTTAAGTCGCCCGAGTACCCTCGGCTCCACTATTTTTAATAAATTAACCATTAAGAATTTTAAGGCGATTCTTTCGAGAGTACTTTTCCAACTTCCTAATCCACTTTACATAATTGTTTCATACTCTAATTAGTCATTTAAGGACCTTAACCAAGGTTTCAAAGTAAGGCGAGGGGTAATGGTTCGTTCGCGAAATGCCGTTACTTAAAACGGTCGTTTCTCCTAAACCGTACATCGGATTCAAGCGAACCACATATCAAAACGAAGCTCGTAACATGAACTATCTAAACATGGCAATGGTCAGAATCTAACAGTGAGTGAACGGGTCCTGAAGTTATGAACAAAAACAGTCTAAGGAAAATTGGGCATTACGATGGCTATAACTTAGCAATTCCCAAATTTTTACCCAATCAATTCAATATTAAACCACCACCAATCAACACCATTCCACCATCATTCAACCACAAATCAACCATACAACCAAACTTCATCCAAATTATAACACCCCCAGATCCGGGGTCGGGGATCCGGGTCGTCACGGTCTTTCTTTCCACAATATCACTTCACTTAATTAATAATAATAACCTTATGCTGTGACCCCACACTAACACACACCACAACCCGTTATAGTCTCAGAGATGAAATTGAAATAAGTACAAGTCTTTGAATCCACCATTTAACAGTTATTACAACCCAAAATGATTACTTGATAAATTTACAGTTAATTGCCATTATCTGCCACAAGTTATAATTATACATAATTTGATTCTCAAAAGTAGATGGTCTGAACTACAATAGATCTACCTCTGCAGCTATAGCAGCTACAACATCATCGGGAAGACGTGGGACACTTCCCACGCGCTTGCGCTGGGTCTGCTGGAGTCTGGCCATCTCTCCTAACTGTTGTTGTGTGATGAAGAAATAAAGCAAGAGTGAGCCTTACAGCTCGCAAGATAATACATAGTGATAACAATAATATAAGTATCTAAATGGATACTTAATAAAATCTCTATCATGTGTAAGATAATTACTTACTAGATATAAGTAAAAACAAGGAATGAAGTTACCAATACTTCACTACACTTATATCATTTATAAAGCTACTTGAACTACCACCGTTCAAAGTATTATAAGTTTTTAAAAAAAAACATCCCATAGATGAGACCACAAGTTAAGACTTGAATAGATTCAATCTTTGAAATATTATTGAATGAAATAAAGTTACGAGATACTTTATTTAGTCCCGATATATATATATCCACATATATATCTCTTAAACATTTCCTGGAACCTCTGTTATGTAAAGCATGAACAGAGTTTGAAACATCCAATGAATTTTGGAAAGGAAAAGAATTTTGGCATAAACCAGATATCTTGCTGATCAGGCAAAGATACCAATAAGTAACCTTTTCTACTAGTAGATGGATGAATCCCCCACCGGTCATCACCCTGGCCACATAAGGACCTCGCGCTAGACCGTTACCCGGCCACTCACGCGTTGATGGACTGCCACCCAGCCACTTACACTTTGATAGACCGTACCCCGGCCTGTCGCTTATGCCGACTCAATTAGATGGGCTTACTTCCCGAACATTGGGCAAGTAATCAATTCATTTATCAAAACAGCAACCTTGTTGCGAATGTAAAATGCACCACAGAGCTGGATCCCCCAGGTTTTGAGCGAGTATTTAAATCCCCTTTGAAAGGAAGATCTTAAATATAAAAATGAGTCTTGGGGTCCACTCTAACTTTAAAAATCATTTTGAAGACTCGAAAACATTTTTAAGAATGTTTGGAGTACTGCTGATTTATTAAAATAAATCAGTCCCGATATATTAGAAAATATCTGAATATTATTATTTAAATAATATCCCCGTAAAGAATAATCTTTATAAAAATAATTGAAGTAGAAGTTTTAAAACTTATACTCGAAACGAGTATTAAATAACCAAAGATACACTTATATGAAAGTATTATCTTTATTTGAATAATCGAAAATAAGTTTGATTATTACACCTTATTCTTTAATAAAATAAAAAATATATTTCAGTAATAAGCGGAGTCATAATACCTCGAATGAATATTATAAATAATATTCATAAAATAAAGGAGTCATACATCCTCAAATGAATATCCAAGTAATATCCAATAATAATATAAAAGAGTCATAAGCCCTCGAATGAATATTCAAGATGATATTCATTAATAAAATAAAGTTATCGAATAAACCTTATTCGATTAATAGTTTTGAAAACTATAACCATATATATATATAAATATATATATATATATAATCTACTCGGGATCCTCGACTCCCGGTTTTACAAATTGTTTTCACCTTTTGGGTCCCTATATTAAGGGTATATGCAAATTACCGTTATTCTCTAGCATAGGTATTATCAACTGAATCAACAGATATATATGAAAAGAATACGAAACAGGCATGTATATATACCATATCACATGCTACAATATATCGCAAGAATTTGCTAATAACAAATATGCATTTATCGCAAGATCATGCATATACACATATACATCACAACAACAGTTATAACGGGTAGAAAACTTGCCTGAGCGACTTGGGGTGATAAAAGGCTCGGGACGAGTCTGGTAACCTATAAACAACAAGTAAGTTGGAATTAAACCAAAATCACTTGTAAATCTATACTTTAACTAACTTAGACTCTAACGCTTGTTTTGCGCTCACTGATTCGCTTAAGTCACTCGGGTACCCTCGGCTCCACCATTTTTAATAATTTAACCTTTACGAGTTTTAAAGCGATTCCTTCGCGAGTGTCTTACCAACTGCCTAACACACTTACCATAAATGTTTCATACATTAATTAACCCTTTTTGGTCTTTAACCTACGTTTCAAAGTAAGGCGAGGGGAAAAGTTTCGTTCGCGAAACGCCGTTACTTGAAACGGTCGTTTCTCCTAAACCGTGCATCGGAATCGAACGAACTACATATCAAAACGAAGCTCGTAACATGAGCTATCTAGACATGGCAATGGTCATAATCTAGCAGGGGGTTCTCGGGTCCTAATGTTATGCACAAAAACAGTCTAAAGAAAATCGGACGTTACGACGGCTATGTTTACGCGATTTCCAATATTTTAAACCATTCAAAATCATTCCAAATCAACCTCAAATCCAACATACAACCAACATCCATCCTTATCACATCATAACAACCCCAACCAATTCAATTTAATCATTCATACTTATGCCTAAGCTTAACTTTAATCATACTTAAGTTCTTTTAATCAAAACCACAACATTTACCATTCCATTTCACTACCATTTCAAATCCCAAACTCTAATCACAACAACAAGCTACAATATCATCCTACTAATCAAAATCATCTTATAATATATAGGAATCTAGGGTTTGGATATGGTATACCTTCCTTGAAGTGGTGGGAGGAGCTAGGAAGCCTTAAGAAGCTTTGAGAAGTCTTAAGAATGCTTGGATCTTCAAGAAAAACAAGAAAAACTTCAAGTTAAAAACTTGAAAACACTATTCATAGTCTTCTTCTTTGATTAAATGAAGAAGATTGAGAAGGAATTAATGGCTTAAACTCATTATATAGCCCTAACTAAGCATGAAGATGATTAGGGAATTTACTCACCAATTTAGGAAGCTTGGATCTTGAATTTTTGAAATTTCTTGCCTAATGAATAGTGAAAAGCCGAGAGCAAGGATGAACAAGGCCTTGGTTCTTTTTGATTTTTGATGAAGAATGAATTTACTTGGCTTGGTTGCTTTGCTTTTGTGTTTGATTTAGTCAATTACCTTCTTGCCCTTGAATTTGTGTGGTTACAAAGCCACCACACCTCCTTCCTTCCCATGTCATGCTTGTGTCATCCTCATGATGTCATCCTCCCTTCCTTGTCCTCTTTCTATTGGTTGGATGACATCATTCCCACTAATCCCTTTGATTAACTTCCTAATCGTTTGCCTAATGACCGCTGATCTGTTATACGGTTCGCTTAACTTCGTTCTCGTTTATCGTTTGAAGGATCATACTCGGGATCTTATTACTTAGTTTCCCTTAACCTTTCTCAATACATTATATTCCTTTTTATGATCCTCTATTATAATCCTTTAATTTAAATCCTTTTTATCCTGTTATCATATACTCAATTCTCTCCGTATCTTGTGGATTTCCGGGAAAAACCAAAGTGTTCGGAATTGGATTCTGACGATCTTTACATACACTTATATACTACATAGAGTACTAATAATATCCCAGAATATCCATAACAGAACCCCTACATAGTGTGGCGTGAAAAGTTTTCTCATTCAGCTAAAACATTATTCACAAGGGTTACAAAAAGTTGAAAATTTTGGGGGTTATTACACAAATCCTATTAAATCAGTCCATTACTTCATGTTTTATCCATCTTATTCAATCACAACAAGAGCTACTAACTATACTTAAGGTTCATTAACCACTAACCAAGATTTACAACCCAAACTCATTACAAATCCAACCAAACTCTAAATATACATGAATCATGCTCTCATGAACTATAATAAAAAAAACCAAACCTAATACTCAAAGTAAAGCTAGGGTTTGGAGGGGTTATACCTTCCTTGGAGTGATTAGAGTAGTTAGGAAGCCTTAAGAAGCCTTGAGATAGCTTAGGAATGCTTGGATCTTAAAGGAAATCAAAGAAAATAAAGTTAGTAATCTTAAAAACACTATTCATCATCTTCTTCCTTGATTTATTGGAAGAGTTTCATGAAGAATTGGAGGCTTAAACTTCTAGAATAGCCATAACTAATCATAAGGAACCTTGGATAATTACCTTGTAATTTAACAAAGCTTGAATCTTGATTTTTGGAAATTTTCTCTTTTTTAGGATGAAGAAGCCGAGAGCACTTGTTCTTGGGAGGGTTTTTACTTTGCTAAATGAGTTTGTGGTGGAAAATGGAAGTGAATGGGATATTTGGGTAATTAATTGGTTGAATAAAGTGAGTGGAGTGTGACTAAGCATGACATCACCTTGGTGACTTCATCAATTACCACTTGTCATCACTTGGTGGTGGAAGCATCTTTCATGCTAATCCTTGCTTAGTTGCTTGATTATCATCCTTAATCCTTGCACTAATCTCTCTTGCATTACCTGTCGTTTAATTGTTTTACGACTCATTTATCGTTCGTTCTTACTAATCGTTTGAGGGATCATATCCGGGATCTTATTACTTGGGTTCCCTAAACCTTTCTCAATATATTTTATTCCTTTTATGATCCTCTCTTATAATCCTTGAATTAAAATCCTTTTAATCATGTTACCTTATACTCAATTCTTTCGGTATCTGGTGGATTTTCGGGAAAAATCAAAGTGTTCGAATTTGGATTCTGGCGATCTTTACATACAATTTACTTTATGGAATACTAATACGATCTTAGAATTTTCATAACAGTACTCCTATATATCGTGGTCTGATAATTTTCCTTAATCAGCATCATCAGCAAAAGTTACTATTCATCAGGGTTTCAAAAATTCCAAAAATTGGGGTTATTACAGAAAAGGAAAATAGGAAAAGGAAGATAGGAAGCCAAGGAGGAACCGGGAACAAGAGCCTTCCAAGCAGGTTCGTCAGGGGAGTGGTGTCCCAACTGCGCGAGGCCCCGGATTTAGAAAGACACCAAGTGAGAGCGTTGGCCAGGGCGGCGGACAATCTAGGGAAACATTTCATCGCCAACCCCGTGCCCCAATACCGGAATGTCAAACATGTGGAAAAAGACACCTTGGAGTGTGCACCCAGGCGAGAGCCCCTCTGAAATGCTACAGGTGTGCTTAAACCGGATACCTTTCCAACAACTGCACCCGACCCAATGTGACGTGTTTCCAATCTGGGAAGGCAGGACACATGAGAAAGGATTACCCGACATTGAAGCCCCCAGCCTCAGGGATGAGCAGAGCTGCATCCAACTGACCCCCAGCTGCTAGGACCTTCAACATGACCGTTCAGGATGCTGTCTGAAACACTGATGTGATAGCAGGTACCCTTCTGTTAAATTCCGAACATGCAAATGTCCTATTTGATTCTGGAGCAACCAAATCATTTATAGATTTTTCTAAAAAGTTAAAATTTAACGTCGTACCTTTACGTGAGGTATTACAAGTGGAAATAGCGAACAAAGAAATAATTCCTGTGAATCAAGTACACTCTAAATGCAAGTTGAAATTAGAAGGGAGAGTCTTCGAAGTTGACCTAATCCCATTTGTGTTAGGAGAATTTGATGTAATCTTAGGAATGGATTGGTTATCCAGTAATGGAGAGAAAATAGATTGTGAGCGGAAGAGGGTAAAGTTAAGAGTGCAAAATGGAAAATAAGTAGTGTTTAGAGGTCAACGACAGGCCCAAAAATTTCTGACCATGCTACAGGCAAAACGATTGTTAAAGAAAGGTAATGAGGCCTATTTAGCTTATGTGATGGATACGAAGAAGGAAGTTCCTATCAAACAGGACATACCCGTAGTAAATGAATTCGAGGATGTATTTCCAGAGAACTTACCAGGGTTGCCACCCGACAGAGAAATAGAATTTGCTTTAGAATTAGCACCAGGAACGACACCAGTGTCCAAGGCCCCATATAGGCTAGCCCCAGTTGAGATGAAGGAATTAGCTTCTCAACTGCAAGAATTATTAGATAATGGGATGATAAGACCCAATGTGTCGCCATAGGGAGCGCCAGTATTGTTTGTAAAGAAAAAGGACGGTAGTATGAGATTATGCATAGACTATCGAGAATTGAATAAGCTGACTATTAAGAATAGATACCCTCTCCCTAGGATTGATGACCTATTCGACCAACTCAAGGGAGTTGTGCACTTTTCCAAAATAGATTTGAGGACAGGATATCACTAGTTAAAAATCAAACCGGGAGATGTACCAAAGATTGCTTTTCGCACTAGGTATGGACACTATGAGTTCTTAGTCATGTCGTTTGGGCTAACCAATGCACCCGCAGCCTTTATGGATTTGATGAACAGAGTGTTCAAAATGTACCTAGATATCTGTGTGATAGTTTTTATAGATGATATTCTAATCTACTCAAAGACAGAGCAAGAACATGCAGAACATTTGAGGATAGTCTTAGAATTCCTGAGAAATGAGAAATTATATGCCAAGTTCTCCAAGTGTGAGTTTTGGTTAAGGGAAGTTCAGTTCTTAGGGCATGTGGTGAGTAGCAAAGGAATTTTAGTTGACCCCGCCAAGATAGAGGCGGTGTCCAACTGGGAAAGACCGACTAACCCAACAGAGGTTAGGAGTTTTGTGGGTTTAGCAGGATAATACCGGAGATTCGTGCAAGACTTTGCTAAGATAGCCGACCCACTGACTAGACTTAACTGGAAGACAGAAAAGTTTATATGGACATAGAAATGTGAGGAAAGCTTTCAGGAGCTGAAAAGGAGACTGGTGTCAGCACCAGTGCTCGCTCTTCCCGATGGAAAGGGAGAGTTTATGATATACATCGACGCATCGCATAAAGGATTAGGATGTGTGATTATGCAGCACGGGAAGGTTATAGCGTATGCCTCTCGGTAATTGAAGGAGTATGAGAGCAGATACCCGACGCACTATCTAGAATTAGCAGCCATAGTGTTTGCCCTGAAAATTTGGAGACACCACCTGTACGGTGAGAAATGCATGATTTACACAGAACACAAGAGCCTCAAATATATTTTTACTCAGAAAGAACTAAACATGAGACAAAGGAGGTGGTTAGAGTTGATTAAGGACTACGACTGTGAGATTTTGTATCATCCGAGTAAACCCAACGTGGTGGCTGACGCCCTTAGTAGGAAGGAAAGACTCAAAATGATAATGACATCTGAGGAATTAATTAAAGAATTTGAGAAAATGGAAATTGACGTGAGAATGACCGGTAAAGGAATAGCATGATTATTTGAGATTAAGCTAGTGCCGGAACTGACTGAAAAGATACGAGTATGTCAGGAAAAGAAGATGAGTGAAGAAAGAGGAACATTGACCGGTGAGGAAGTGAGATGCGAGAAGGACGAGAAAGGGATCATGAGGTATGTGTCCCGAATTTGGATTCCAAATGTGCAAGAGTTAAAGGACGAGCTGTTGCACGAAGGGCACAGCTCCAGATATTCAATCCACCCAGGAAATACAAAAATGTGCCGTGACCTTAAGGAATATTATTGGTGGCCTAACATGAAGAGAGAAGTAGCACAGTGGGTCAGCAAGTGCTTGACAGTCCAGAGAGTGAAGGCTGAACATCAGCGACCAAGTGGACTATTACGGCCCCTGGAGATTCCGGAATGGAAATGGGAGCATATAGCCATGGATTTTGTGACAGGCCTACCAAGAACGAAGACCAGTCACGACGTCATATGGGTTATCATAGATAGACTGACCAAGTCCACGCACTTCCTACCAATCAACGAAAGGTACACCGTAGACAAGCTGGTGGATATTTACTTGAAGGAAATTGTAGTGATACACGGCGTTCCTGTAGCCATAGTGTCAGATCGAAACCCAAGGTTTAATTCCTGATTTTGGAGAAGCTTCCAAGAATGTGTAGGCATGAGACTAAACATGAGTATCGCTTACCACCCCCAGACTGATGTGCAAAATGAAAGGACTATTCAGACCCTAGAAGATATGCTACGAGTGTGTGCCATCGACTTTAAAGGAAATTGGAATGACCACTTACCCCTGATCGAATTTGCTTACAACAATAGCTATCACGCTAGCATAGGAATGCCTCCATATGAAGCTCTTTACGGAAGGAGATGTCGCTCTCCACTATGTTGGGATGAAGTTGGAGAACACAAGATAATAGGACCCGAGTTAGTCCAGCAAACCAGGGAAATGGTGGAACTCATCAAGAAGAGACTGGTAGCAGCTCAAGACGGACAAAAGAAGTACGCCGATCAGACCAAGAAGGATAGAGAATATGAAGTAGGGGATTCAGTACTATTGAAGGTATCTCCATGGAAAGGAGTGATGAGATTTGGGAAGAAAGGGAAGCTGAGTCCCAGATTCATAGGACCCTTTGAAATTTTGAGGAGAATAGGACCTCTAGCTTACGAGTTCGCCTTGCCGCCTAATCTGCAACAAGTGCACAACGTGTTCCACGTGTCCATGTTAAGAAAGTACCATGCGGATGCGCGACATGTGATAGAATATGAGCACATAGATTTACAACCAGACCTGACCTACATTGAGCAACCAGTAAGGATAATGGACCAAAAAGAACAAGTGCTAAGGAACAAGACAGTGAAGCTGGTTAGAATCTTGTAGAGGAATCAAAATGTCGAAGAGTCAACTTGGGAACTTGAAGACGCGATAAGGAATAGATATCCCCACTTATTTTCTAATTGATTCCGGGACGGAATCCTTGTTAGAGGGGAAGACTGTAATAACTCGAATTTTTGAGACCTTGTAAAAACATTTAATGAATAGTAACCCTGACAGACGGGGAAAACATTTTAGCCCACACTATGTTGTGCATGAGAAAATGAGATTCGAAGTTGATATTATGATTATACGTACCAAATGAGTGTAGGTAAACGCTATTAGTTTTCGAAGAAAACGAACTTTGAAAAACGACCATATTTACGAATCATCGACGATTACAGGAATCACAATATAATTACGAATTTAAAACCCTATGGATTTATATACAAGTATGATAATTCAAAATATAGGGAATAAATACGAAAGGATTTACGTCGCGAACCATTTACGAGAAAGTATTACGAAAATGTTAAGCGACCGAACAAACGCGTAAACGATTAAATAAACGTAACACACTAACTAACTATGGTAGAAAAGTAACCATGGTTACTTTATCAAATAGTGAGCTAAGGTATAGGATGATCAACCAAGGGCTAGCAAATAGTAAGCTAAAGGGGCTAAGCTAATTAGCTTAGCTTGTAAACTACAAAGGCTAGCTAGTTTTTGTCCAAGATTTGCCAACATAAATCAAATCCTAGGATATAAACTAGAGAATAAAAATCAATACAAGATATCACTTTCATTATTACAAGAAGCTCCCAAGAAGCAACACAAAAACTCTCTCTCCCCCATTTCTTTTTCTTCATTCGGCCATTTCTAAATAAACCAAGAATTCAAAATCAAATCATCAAGCTCTAGCCATGGATAAATCCTCCCATTAATTCTCAAGCTTTATACCACCTAAACTAAGGTAAGATAAATCTTTGAGCTCTTATTATCAAGGTTTGATGGGTGAAATAAAATCAAGAAAGATGATAGTGAATAGGATGAATGGTAACTTGTATTTTGTTTCTTGATTTTAATGGTTGTTTTAGGTTCCAAAAACCATACTAAGCTCTCCCAAGACTTCACCATCATCAAGAACACATCTCAAGCTCTCAAGAAAGGTATAAATCTTTGACCCAACCTTACTTAAGATTTAAGTTCAAGATTCTTTTAGAACATAGTTGTAAACCTAGTTTTGGTGGAAGTATTGTTGTAATCTTGATGTTTAGCTAACTAGATTTAAGTTTGATTGTTGTTGCCTCAAGAACATGATGTTCTTGAGAGGATTTAGTGTGGTTATGATTATATGTTGATTGTTGGTGGTAGTATAAAGATTTAAGGCATAAACGAAACTTTGATCGTAACCGTAATCTCGCTAAAACGAACAAAACGTAACTTTAAGTTTCTACAGAAAGTCCCAAAGTGTAAACTATAGTTTATTGAAAATAACCTTTTATTATGATAGACAATGTTATAAGTATTGTTTAAGCGCTTGAATTTCTTGATTCCGATTTACGGATCAAAGGTTATGGTCGTTTTACTAAAAGTGATTTGTGCGACAAAAACTTCTATGAATTACGAACTTTGAAAATAAAAAGGATCGACTTAAAAATGTTCATAAATCATAAAATTTTCACAGAGAGTAGTAAATTGAGTTCCTAACTTCCACAAAAATTTCAAGTGAAAATAATGATTTTTCAATTTTATAAAAATATCGGAGCCGACGATGAAAAATGAAATGGTCTTAAGATACTTTGAAAAAGGAAGCGACCATAATGTGAATAGGACTTAAAGAAATAATAAGGGTAATATAAGTTGAGAGGGTGCATAATAAGTAGCGCATGAGTGCGAGTCGCCGTAAATTAGAACGGGATCTAACGAAACGATTTATGTTTATAATCATAGATTTCCGAGCGGAACCTAGAGCATCCTCCACCTCGAGATACCCAGGCAAGTTTATGAACCCAACTCCATTTACTGTTGTGTTGTGAAAGGATTGTTTTATTATCATTTCATAAATACCATGTTTGCCATGATACATAGTAACTGAATTTTCGGATAATGTAGCGATGTTGTACGATAAGTGTCACACCCCCAACTTAACAATACATAATATATAACTATTACAATATTTAAAAGAAAGTAAATATAACCGAATCCTAGATCTTACAGTTTAGGGTTTGGAACAGCCCAACACTACCATCTATTACAACTGATTTTAATATCGAGTCCTTACACAAAACTATCTCTTATTCTACCTGAGCTCGGACATACGCATCAGCGTCACAAGTCTTACGTGTTGTCTGCTTGAATCTAACCATAACTGCTAGCTGAAATATCAGGGTTAAAGCAAGGAGTGAGCCAAATGCTCAACAAGTGCTAAATAATATGATACAAAACATAAATCGAGATATTAAAGATTGATAATGCGAAGATATAACTAATAATAAGAGATGAAATTTTGGGTGATGGCATCATTTGCTTGAATCAAAACATTTTCAAAATCATATCTTAATCAAAATCATTTTATTACGCTACGGATTACAGCCGGTGATAATCCCGAACCTCGCCGGGTTCTGAAACATTAATGGGATCCCTAGGCAACTTTTAAGCCTACGATATAAGTGTGGAAGGGACTCGCGTCTCAGTCCAGATCCACTATTCAAGAAAACATTTATCCCCCTTTGGGACTGAAAATCCACATTTTAATCATTTCAAAAACTGATGTCGATTTATAATAAAATCTCTTAAATAGTAAACATTTTTATCGGGGGATTATAGATCAACTTTGAAACACTGGAAATATGTCACCAAATCTCAGGGCCATGATTCACTAGATTTTATTCTATCGGGGATACTTGCACAGTTTCTATTTACAAAGTTTCTGACAAGAAGATTTAGTAGGGTTTTTGGATAATAGGAAGGAGTAATACCAAACTAGGCTTAAAGCAATGGTTTTAGACAAGGTATAGGTATTATAGCATCAAGAAGATAAGCATCACTGGTTACAAGTATACTAGAGGTATTAAGGTATAAAGAAAGTGATCATTAGCTTAAGGTATATCAGGATGTCGAACTTTAGGGTAAGGATAGGGTTATCAAACAATCATGAACAACTTTAAAGAATATCCAGCTTTTAGGTATCAAGGTAAAGTTTCTATTGGGGTTCAAGCATCAGGGTGAGATGTCAAGATTTTAGGAATCAATAGCATGTTAATCAAGAGGATCAATCAAGTATTATAACAAATATGTATCTTTATCATGGCATTCCAATTACTTTGATGTACTAGCATGATACGACTTTTGATCTACTTACAATATGTACTTGAGGGTTCATGGCATTTCTATATAATACGAAGATAGATTTAAGAATCACTTGGTTCAATTATATCAAGATAACTCAGGATGCTCGCATATATATAGGAACTAATTATCACACATTTGCAGTGTAAACGAAAAACAGGTTGAATCACTTGCCTTGAGAAAGGCTGGTCTGGTCTGGCTGGTAGGAGCAACTGGAAGCTTTACTCGGCCTTTATGGCAAGTTTACCCTCGTCTCGAGATACTACATAAATAATAATAACCTTATTATAATATATTCTCACCAACTCAACCTATTTACAACCTGAAATTAAACACAAGTGGCACTTAGGCCTATATACACGAAATTTATAATCACCTTATAAATACAATAGTACACATAGCCACATATAATCACATACCATATTTTAATATCAAATAATATTACACACGCCATAATGCAACACTAGGCTTGAATGATCTCGATCTCCAACTAAGTTACTTGATCTCTAAACTAGACAAAGTCTTCAACTTTGGTCTCCTAACTCGATGTGCCTTTACTAAACTATCCAGAACCTATTGACCCTCACTTGGGCCTTTCACTCTAATGGATTTATACTATCTTGCAACCATAGTGGTCAACCTAGGTCTCACTCATAAGTGCTCTAAAACTATGTGATAAGTGAAAGTGCTCACTAAGGTAAATTTCAGAATGACATCTATGGTTTCTTGAGTGCATTAGACACTCTTACACTACAATTTTACCTCCAAAACTTCTACACTAGACTCTTCTGACCATAAGGCATCTTCCAAACTCGATGTGGCTCAAGGGCCTAGCTTGGGCCTCCTTGGGCCTAAGCTTAAAGTTCATGGTTCCCCTGTTTTTCTGGGCAGAAAACACCCTGACTTGAACTAACTTGCAACACATGGTTCTAACTCAAATCTTATGAACTATGGCTGTAAAAACTCCTCTGACACTCCCTCTAACTAAGGCCCAACAGGGCCTAATGAGGGCCTACCCATGACATGGTCAAAACTTCCTATTTCTAAGTTACAACAAAGTTGTCCCCTGCTGAACAGATTTTGTGATTCCACTCGTGCACCCAACCAAATGACTTACAAACCTCCAACAAATACCTAAAACCTTTTATATACTCCTAGTTCTAGCTTCTAGTGGCTTGTTCCTCAAAGTGCACAACAAATGCTCATTCAAAACTTCCCCATAAACTAGTGCATCAAATCTGGAAAAATGCAAACACTAACTAATCCCTTTCCACCTTAACTCCCACTTAATAACCAAGCATCCAACCCTTACCAAAGAAAACCTAGTGCCTTAATGTCCTAAAATAGTGCCCCAACAGGAGGGGAGATCATCCATGCCCAAGAACAACAACATGCAACTAAAAATATAACATGCAACACTTAACAAGATTTCGGCTAAAGCATAAAGTTTAAATGCTTGCAAATTCGACTTGTACCTATTACTCATCCTTAATATTCATGAAATATATCTTCTCTTAACTATTAATAAGAAATTTATCATGGAAACAATCTATTTTAAGCACACATATTTCGAATTTATAGATTTTTAGACCTATCAACATGATTTCGGAAAGAGTAGCATGCAAAACATGGTTGATCATCATTTTAATATCTTAAAACTAGCATGCATGGCTAAACATGAATATATAATGAAATTTCAGTAGCATGCAAAGGATTTTAAAGCATGGTTTCTTCATAAAACACTTAGTTAGCACATATATAAAATGTATCTCATAGAGAGCTCTTGAATTCACAAGAATCAAGAGTTTCTCTTTGGAGATCACACAAGAACTACACATGCAACCATGAAACTTCAACTCCCAAGTCACAAAACTCTTGGGAAGTGAATAAAATGAATGTAGGTAGAAGATTTACACTAGGGAAAATGAGGAATGAAATGAAAAATGGAAGGGGGTAGGGGATGGGGGGCTTCGGCCGAGAGCAACAAGGGAGGGAGGGAAGGAGAGAGAAAATGAGGTGTGTTGGAGTGTGGAGTGAGTGAAAATGACTTCTCCCACTTGGTTTTTGGTTTTATGCTTTTGGGTTGACAAAATAATGAGTGGAAGTGAGAATGTACAAAAATGACCTCTAGCTAAAGTTAGGCCATTTTGCATGCAAGGTTAGTGTGGTAATTTGGTAATCAACAAATGAGTTAGTGGGGTTGGAAAGGTCTTCTTTTCCC
Source organism: Apium graveolens (assembly GCF_009905375.1). Taxonomy (NCBI): domain Eukaryota; kingdom Viridiplantae; phylum Streptophyta; class Magnoliopsida; order Apiales; family Apiaceae; genus Apium; species Apium graveolens. Next base: position 199,663,358 of record NC_133649.1, read on the forward strand.
TTTGAGAGAATAGAAGGGTGATTTGCATGCAAGGGCTTCTATGTAATTTGCTAATTATAACAAATAAAATTTGTAAAGATTTATTTTTATAAAATAAAATACAAGTTCAAAAATTATAAAATTTATACCATAAAATAACTTGGATTTTTAGAAATTTTATAAAATCACTTTCGAAATTTGTGAACAAAATAACTTTTAAAAGAAAATTTCTCCAAGGTTTAGAATATTCCTTAAAAATCAAAAATAAGGAAAATAAATAAACTTTTGCTTTGAAAAATCATATACTACATAAAGCAAATTTATAATGCAAAAATTTTCATTCACACAACGTATAACCATTTAGTATATTTACATTCGGCTCTAATATTATACCAAGTCCACAAATAATATTACACAAAATGTCGGTCGTAACATCCTCTCCCCCTTAAGGGATTCTGTCCCCAGAATCTACGAGAACAAATGAGGATACCGGGAACGCATATCAGACTCTAACTCCCAAGTTGATTCTTCGACCTTGGGGTTCCTCCAAAGTACTTTCACTAACTTTACCGACTTATTCCTAAGACTCTTTACTTTTCAGTCAAGTAATTTGACAGGTTGCTCCACAAATGATAGGTCTGCCTGAATTTCTACAGGTTAATATTCTATCACATGGCTGGCGTCAGGATTGTACTTCTTAAGCAACGACACATGGAACACATTATGCACATGTTGATACTGAGATGGTAAGGCTAACTCGTAGCCACCTTCCCCACCTGACTCAAAATTTCAAAAGCAACTATATATCTAGGTGATAACTTCCTTTTCTTTCCAAATCTAGACAACCCTTTTCTTGGTGACACTTTTAACAAAACGGCTTCGCCTACTTGGAATCTAACATCCTTACGCGCTGGATCCGCATACTTCCTCTGTCTATCTTAAGCAGCAAGCAACCTTTTCTGAATTAACTTGACTGTCTCATGTAACTTTTGTACCAATTCCGAGCCTAGAATCCTTCCTTCTCCTACTTCATCCCAACTTGTCGGTGATCTACACTTTCATCCGTATAAAGCTTCGTATGGTGGCATGCCAATACTGGAGTGATACCTGTTATTGTAAGAGAATTCTATCAATGGCAAGTGGTCGTCCCAACTTCCTGCAAAATCGATTGCACAACTGCGCAACATGTCTTCGATAGTTTGAATTGTCCTTTCGCTCTGACCATCGGTCTGCGGGTGGTACGTCGTACTCATATTCAACTTCGTGCCAAGACTTTCTTGAAATTGCTTCCAGAATCTCGAGTTAAATCGGGGATCTCTGTCTGAAACTATTGATAGGGGTACTCCATGCCTTAGTACGATTTCACGCACGTACAGATGAACCAATTTGTCCAATGACGACTTCTCATTAATTGGAAGGAAATGCGCCGACTTCGTAAGGCGATCAACTATAACACATATAGCGTCATGTCCGGATTTCATTCGCGGTAGTCCCACTATAAAGTCCATAGCAATATTTTCCCATTTCTATTCTGGAATCTTTAGGGGCTGAATTAATCCGCTTGGTCGTTGATGTTCTGCCTTCACTTTCTGACAAGTATAACACTTTGCAACCTATTCTGCCACGTCTCGCTTCATATTTGGCCACCAAAAGTTCTGTTTTAAGTCCCGATACATCTTGGTGCTCCCCGGGTGGATTGAAAATCTTGAATTGTGGGCTTTTTGTAGGATCTCATTCTTCAATTCAGGTACATGAGGAATCCAAATTCTTGAGGAAAACCTTAGTATACCTTGTTCATCCCTTTGAGTGCCAATCTCTTATCCAGTTAGCTGATTCTTCTCTTTCTCCATTACTTCTTCCTGACATTTCCTTATCCTTTCCACTAGTGTTGGCTGAAAAGTCATTGCACGACAAACTTCTTCAACTATTCCACAATCACAAAGTTCTAATCCAAATTTCTTAATCTCTTCAGACAGTTCCTTTGGTGTTGCCATCATATTCAATCTCTCCTTCCTACTTAAAGCATCGGCTACAACATTCGCCTTTCCAGGATGATAATTTATCGAGCAATCATAGTCCTTGATCAATTCCAACCATCTCTTGTGCCTCATATTGAGCTCCTTCTGAGTGAAAATGTACTTTAAACTCTTGTGATCCGTATAGATTTCACACTTTTCCCCGTAGAGGTAATGTCTCCAAATTTTAAGTGTGAACACTATGGCGGCTAGTTCCAAATCATGCGTCGGGTACTTTAATTCATGCGGTTTTAACTGTCTTGACGCATACGCGATCACCTTATTATGTTGCATTAGCACGCAGCCCAATCCTTTATGTGAAGGGTCGCTGAAAATCATAAAGTTTCCTTGGTCATCTGGTAGTACTAACACCGGAGCTGTTACCAATCTCTGTTTCAACTCTTGAAAGCTATCCTCACATTCTACACTCCATTCGAACTTCTAATTCTTCCTGGTTAACTTAGTCAATGGCGTGGCAATTTTCGAAAAATTCTTGACAAACCTTCTATAATACCCTGCCAATCCTAGAAAACTTCGCACTTCCGTAAGTGTCTTTGGCCTCTCCCAACTCATAATCGCCTCAATCTTTGCCGGATCTACTTTAACTCCTTCATCTCCAATGACATGTCCCAAAAATTGAACTTCCTTTAACCAAAACTCACATTTAGAAAACTTGGCATACAACTTCTCTTGCCAAAGTATCTCCAACGCTATCCATAGATGATGCTTATGTTCTTCTTCCAAATTTGAATAAATAAGGATATCATCAATGAATACCACTACAAACTTGTCCAAATACTTTTTAAATACCCGATTCATCAGATCCATAAATGCGGTCGGGGCATTAGTCAATCCAAAAGGCATTACTAAGAATTCATAATGTCCGTATCTGGTCCTGAATGCTGTCTTGGGAATATCTTCTTCTTTGATCTTTAATTGATGGTATCCTGATCTCAAGTCAATCTTTGAAAAGCACTTTGCTCCCTTCAGCTGATCAAATAGGTCATCTATTCTTGGTAGCGGGTAGCGGTTCTTAATCGTCACCTTATTCAACTCCCGATAATCTATACATAGCCGCATACTTCCATCTTTCTTCTTTACAAACAGAACAGGTGCTCCCCATGGCGACGTACTTGGCCGTATCACTCCCTTATCCAACAATTCTTTTAGCTGGCTCGCCAACTCTTTCATTCCTGCTGGTGTCATCCTATATGGGGCCTTTGAAACTGGTTCTGTGCCCGGAGCAAGGTTGATCTCGAACTCGATTTATCGATCTGGTGGTAAGCCCGGTAGTTCATCTGGAAACACATCTGGGAACTCGTTAACTACGGGGATATCTCTATGCCGGGGTTGCCCTTTTCTAGAATCCACTACATAAGCTATGAACGACTCACAACCTTTTCTAAGTAGCTTCTTAGCCTGAACGATTGTAAGAAATAGTTGTTCTTGCCTCTGTCCCTTAAATACTACCTTCTCTCCACTCTTCGTCTTTAAATACACTTTATTGGTCTTACAATTAATCTGGGCATTATTCTTCCCTAACCAATCCATACCTAAAATTATATCGAACTCTCCCAACTTGAAGAGTATCAAGTCGGCTGAAAACTTATGCCCTGAAATATCAATCTCACACTTCGGACAGAATTGATTCACAGGAATCTTTTCTTGGTTCGCAATTACCACATTTACTACCTCCCTCATAATCATTTTATCACATTGAAGTTTATCAACAAAAGTTTCTGATATGAAAGATCTCGTTGCTCCCGAATCAATCAATACTTTAGCTTTTACATTATTTAGTAAAAGTGTACCTGCTATCACCTCAGAGTTCTGAACAGCATCCTTCATTTTCAAATCGAATGTCCTTGATGTTGCTTGCGGAGTTGTTGCAGGTGGTAGAGGTAATGCCAATACCTCGGCTGGCACGCTTACACTGGTACTTGCCACATTCATTAGAGCTTTGACTGGTCCGGTTATCTTGTACTCCCTAGTTATGTGTCCAGTATTTCCACACTTGTAACATGTAACTCCTGGTTTCGGCATCTTACACTCGTTTGCTAAATGTCCTTTCTAGTTGCACCTATAGCATGTCATGCTCAGCTTATTACACACTCCAGGGTGCCTTCTTCCACAATGCTTGCATTCCGGTCTCTGGAATCTGTTTTCTCCAACTTGCCCTTGACTTGTCTGGTTGTTCCCTTTTGATTCTTGTCTTTTGCCCAAATTCCCCTTCTTTTGAAAATTTCCGCCTTTATGGAATCCAAACCTCTTTACATTCCGATCTTGTGAATTTCCGGCTTCAGACTTTTCTCCATAAAATGGAACCTTTCTCTTCTTGTTATCCCTTTCCTTTCTTGACTGCATCCCATTGTTCTCAATTAAAGCAGCTTTCTGTACTACTCCTGCATAAGTATCAAGCTCAAACATAGCAACTCTATCTCTGATCCAAGGCTCCAATCCTTGTTGAAATCTCTTTGCTTTTTCCTCCTCACTGCTGGTATACTTTGTCACAAACCTTAACAACTCTATGAACTTCTTATCATACTCCAGTACAGACATATTCCCTTTCTTCAACTCAAAAAATTTAAGCTCCATCTGATTCTGCATGTACTTAGGGTAATACTTTTCCAGAAATAACTTTTTAAATCTTTCCCAAGAAACTTGTTGATTTACTTCCATAGCTTTTACTGATTCCCACCAATAGATGACTTCGCCCTTCAAAAAGTAAGTAGCATATGGTGTCTTCTGATCGTCCCTTAATTGTACTAACTCAAAAGCCCTTTCAATTTCCTTAATCCATGTGTTAGCTATTATTGGATCAGTGGTATCATGAAATGCAGGTGGATTCACATTCTGAAAAGCCTTGAAAGTGACAACTTGTCGAGGTGGTACTGGTGGATCAGGTGGTTGGTGTGGTTCACGGTTATCTTGGTTTTCAAATCGTTGTTGAAGAGTTATTTGTTGTTGAGCTATAGTGTTGGTTTGCTGCTGCAAGGTTTCCAATAATCGAAGAATATTTGGATATGTGGTAGATGTGGTTGTTGGGTTCTTCTTTTTGGGTGGCATGATCCTGAAATAAGAGTTATGTCAAAACAGGTATGAATGATGAAATAATTCGAGGGTATCGCATGGCATTCTTATTTACATATGAGGTCAAGTTTCAAATTAAACAGATATGGTGATGCATATAAAGGCGTAAAATAATAGTTGAGAGCAGATGGAACGATAGTGCATAATATTGGAAATCTAAAGGTCACAATACATCAGGATTAGGACAAAGTCTGATTCTAGGAATAACATGCTTATTTAAAGGAAATAATTGGGAATTCTACGAAGTCCGATAATACAATAACATGAAAGGTAGATAATGGAAAGAACTAAGGCTCCACTCCATCAAAATGGGGCTTGGTAGTCTTCTCCTCTCGAAGCGTCTTCACAATGCTCTGGAGCTTATCCGCCACCATCTGGATGATATACTGACTGGTACGGTCTCGGTGTGAAGGCATTTCCTCAAGCTTAGTGCTGACGTACTGAACCACAGTCTCAAGTCTCGCAGTCATCTGCTCTTTAGGCTTCCCTTCATAGTTTCGGCTGTCCGGATACACGTTCTTTAGTCGATCTATCAGTCGGTCGTACTTGCCCTGAAGCATGTCAAACTCGCGCCTCAACTCAGCATACACGGAGAAAGCAATAGTGTCGTCCGACCCAGAGGATGATGAGGAATGCGCCCTTTGCTGACAAACCAATAAGAGGGGTATTAATAATAAATTTACTTAACCTACTCTCTCGCATATTATCTATAACCTATACATATATCCTATAACCTATTTGGGCTGTCCAGGGACTCTAAACCGTAGCTCTGATACCAAAACCTGTCACACCCCCAACTTAACAATACATAATATATAACTATTACAATATTTAAAAGAAAGTAAATATAACCCAATCCAAGATCTTACAGTTTAGGGTTTGGAACAGCCCAACACTACCATTTATTACAACTGATTTTAATATCGAGTCCTCACACAAAATTATCTCTTATTCTACCTGAGCTCGGACATACGCATCAGCGTCACAAGTCTTACGTGATGTCTGCTTGAATCTAACCATAGCTGCTAGCTGAAATATCAGGGTTAAAGCAAGGAGTGAGCCAAATGCTCAACAAGTGCTAAACAATATGATACAAAACATAAATCGAGATATTAAAGATTAACAATGCGAAGATATAACTAATAATAAGAGATGAAATTTTGGGTGATGGCATCATTTGCTAGAATCAAAACATTTTCAAAATCATATCTTAATCAAAATCATTTTACGATGCTACGGATTACAGCCGGTGATCAGCCACGAAATAATCCCGAACCTCGCTGGGTTCAGAAACATTAATGGGATCCCTAGGCAACTTTTAAGCCTGCAATATAAGTGTAGAAGGGACTCGCGTCTCAGTCCAGATCCACTATTCAAGAAAACATTTATTCCCCTTTGGGACTGAAAATCCACATTTTAATCATTTCAAAAACTGATGCTGATTTATAATAAAATCTCTTAAATAGTAAACATTTTTATCGAGGGATTATAGATCAACTTTGAAACACTGGAAATATGTCACCAAATCTCAGGGCCATGATTCACTAGATTTTATTCTATCGGGGTACTTGCACAGTTTCTATTTACAAAGTTTCTGACAAGAAGATTTAGTAGGGTTTTTGGATAATAGGAAGGAGTAATACCAAACTAGGCTTAAAGCAATGGTTTTAGACAAGGTATAGGTATTATAGCATCAAGAAGATAAGTATCACTGGTTACAAGTATACTAGAGGTATTAAGGTATAAAGAAAGTGATCATTAGCTTAAGGTATATCAGGATGTCGAACTTTAGGGTAAGGATAGGGTTATCAAACAATCATGAACAACTTTAAAGAATATCTGGCTTTTAGGTATCAGGGTAAAGTTTCTATTGGGGTTCAAGCATCAAGGTGAGATGTCAAGATTTTAGGAATCAGTAGCATGTTAATCAAGAGGATCAATCAAGTATTATAACAAATCTTTATTTTTATCATGGCATTCCAATTACTTTGATGTACTAGCATGATACAACTTTTGATCTACTTGCAATATGCACTTGAGGGTTCATGGCATTTCTATATAATACGAAGATAGATTTAAGAATCACTTGGTTCAAGTATATCAAGATAACTCAGGATGCTCGCATTATATATATATAGGAACTAATTATCACACATTTGCAGTGTAAACGAAAAACAGGTTAAATCACTTGCCTTGAGAAAGGCTGGTCTGGTCTGGCTGGTAGGAGCAACTGGAAGCTTTACTCGACCTTTATGGCAAGTTTACCCTCGTCTCGAGATGCTACATAAATAATAATAACCTCATTATAATATATTCTCACCAACTCAACCTATTTACAACCCGAAATTAAACACAAGTGGCCCTTAGGCCTATATGCACGAAATTTATAATCACCTTATAAATACAATAGTACACATAGCCACATATACTCACATACCATATTTTAATATCAAATAATATCACACACACCATAATGCAACACTAGGCTTGGATGATCTCGATCTCAAACTAAGTTACTTGATCGCTAAACTAGACAAAGTCTTCAACTTTGGTCTCCTAACTCGATGTGCCTTTACTAAACTATCCAGAACCTATTGACCCTCACTTGGGTCTTTCACTCTAATGGCTTTATACTATCTTGCAACCATAGTGGTCAACCTAGGTCTCACTCATAAGTTCTCTAAAACTATGTGATAAGTGGAAGTGCTTACTAAGGTAAATTTCAGAATGACATCTATGGTTTCTTGAGTGCATTAGACACTCTTACACTACAATTTTACATCCAAAACTTCTACACTAGACTCTTCTGATCATAAGGCATCCTCCAAACTCGACGTGGCTCAAGGTCCTAGCTTGGGCCTCCTTGGGCCTAAGCTTAAAGTTCATGGTTCCCCTGTTTTTTTGGACAAAAAATGCCCTGACTTGAACTAACTTGCAACACATGGTTCTAACTCAAATATTATGAACTATGGCTGGAAAAAATCCTCTGACACTCTCTCTAACTAAGGCCCAACAGGTCCTACCCATGACATGGTCAAAACTTCCTATTTCTGAGTTACAACAAAACTGTCCCCTGCTGGACAGATTTTGTGATTCCACTCGTGCACCCAACCAAACGACTTACAAACCTCCAACAAACACCTAAAACGTTTTATATACTCCTAGTGCTAGCTTCTGGTGGCTTGGGCCTCAAAGTGCACAACAAATGCTCATTCAAAACTTCCCCATAAACTAGTGCATCAAATCTGGAAAAATGCAAACACTAACTAATCCCTTTCCACCTTAACTCCCACTTAATAACCAAACATCCAACCCTTACCAAATCAAACCTAGTGCCTTAATGTCCTAAAATAGTGCCCCAACAGGAGGGGAGATCATCCATGTCCAAGAACAACAACATGCAACTAAAAATATAACATGCAACACTTAACAAGATTTCGGCTAAAGCATAAAGTTTAAATGCTTACAAATTCGACTTGTACCTATTACTCATCCTTAATATTCATGAAATATATCTTCTCTTAACTATTAATAAGAAATTTATCATGGAAACAATCTATTTTCAGCACACATATTTCGAATTTATAGATTTTTAGACATAGCAACATGATTTCAGAAAGAGTAGCATGCAAAACATGGTTGATCATCATTTTAATATCTTAAAACTAGCATGCATGGCTAAACATGAATATATAATGAAATTTCAGTAGCATGCAAAGGATTTTAAAGCATGGTTTCTTCATAAAACACTTAGTTAGCACATATATAAAATGTATCTCATAGAGAGCTCTTGAATTCACAAGAATCAAGAGTTTCTCTTTGGAGATCACACAAGAACTACACATGCAACCATGAAACTTCAACTCCCAAGTCACAAAACTCTTGGGAAGTGAATAAAATGAATGTAGGTAGAAGATTTACACTAGGGAATATGAGGAATGAAATGAAAAATGGAAGGGGGTAGGGGATGGGGGGCTTCGGCCGAGAGCAACAAGGGAGGGAGGGAAGGAGAGAGAAAATGAGGTGTGTTGGAGTGTGGAGTGAGTGAAAATGACTTCTCCCACTTGGTTTTTAGTTTTATGCTTTTGGGTTGACAAAATAATGAGTGGAAGTGAGAATGTACAAAAATGACCTCTAGCTAAAGTTAGGCCATTTTGCATGCAAGGTTAGTGTGGTAATTTGGTAATCAACAAATGAGTTAGTGGGGTTGGAAAGGTCTTCTTTGCCCTTTGAGAGAATAGAAGGGTGATTCGATAGAAACAAGTTTTCGTATCCTTGATCGGGCCTTTCCTCACTCCTGTTCGAGCTCAGATTGGCTCGTAGATTTGATGAATTCTTCTTTATTATGTCATTTGATATTGTCATCGCGAGGATAGCAAGTTCCATCTCAAGTCTCAGGTGTAAGGCGGATTAGGAAATTAGATCCGGGCACGCGCAAAAGTGCAAGGGCTTCTATGTAATTTGCTAATTATAACAAATAAAATTTGTAAAGATTTATTTTTATAAAATAAAATACAAGTTCAAAAATTATAAAATTTATACCATAAAATAACTTGGATTTTTAGAAATTTTATAAAATCACTTTCGAAATTTGTGAACAAAATAACTTTTAAAAGAAAATTTCTCCAAGGTTTAGAATATTCCTTAAAAATCAAAAATAAGGGAAATTAATAAACTTTTGCTTTGAAAAATCATATACTACATAAAGCAAATTTATAATGCAGAAATTTTCATTCACATAACGTACAACCATTTAGTATATTTACATTCGGCTCTAATATTATACCAAGTCCACAAATAATATTACAAAAAATGCCGGTCGTAACAATAAGTATATATCGTGAAATGTTTAATCCCGCTATAAGCGTGACATATTATTATAAGACCGAGAGTCGGTTGGGATTTCAAAATAAAAACCCGGGAATCATTCCGGTGATATTACGGGATGATTAAAAGTCCATAGTAGTTACGTATTAAGGGACCCAACGTCCACTTACGAAATACTAAACACCTCGAACTTTTATTAAAACGATTTCCAAATATCATATTCCCTCAACTTTATTTTATCATTCGAGTAATAAATATTATATACCTACTCATTTATTATGGTAGAAGCATATTCCAACAATTATTTATTTCAAAACCGATTAAACATTAAAGGTTATTAAATTACGTAAACATAAATTAGTTGAGGAATATTATTTAAAATATTCTTTTAGAAGTAAACTCCTTCGAGGTTTAATTATTTATCGATTATTATTTAATTAATTATTATTTATTAAATGGTTTATATATGATTTAAAAATCATAGAACCTGATTTAAAATACTTTCTGATTTTCGGAAAATCATTCGAATAATTTCAGATCGTCGAAGAATATTATCTCGACTTATTTTAAATATTTTGAATATAGTTTAAAAAGAAACTCCCCCCTATTTAATTAGCTGTTGACAACGGTCAACTCACATCCTTAGTACTTCCTCCGAAAAATTCAAAAGTACGCATACATATATATATATATATACGCTAATAAATCAAGTTGTTTCTATCAACAAGAAAAACCCTTGGGGGAACTTCGATGTGGTTCGAGTTCTCGAGATATGATAGAATTCTTTTAAAAAGAATAATGGAGGGGTATACTCTGGTACTATGTGTGCTAGATGGACTACCAAAGGTACCGCAGGCGAAGGTACTCTGTGTATTCAGGAACTTGTGAAGTATGTGTATACCCAAAAATGGGACACGTAGCCCAAATGCGGAAAGGGTGATAACCGGGATACGAAGGTGTCGTCCTTCTACTAGTAGAAAAGGTTACTATTTCCGTAGTACGAATGATCATCATATGCGGTGGCTCCAACGAATTTCCTATTCTTCCAATTAGAATTGTGATGCAATACCGTAACCCAAGCCTAGGTGTTGGGTTTACCATTAAGGTATTCGCAGGATAATAAATCCACTAAAGAATTGTTTTCATAAGAAGGTGGGTATCACCAATGAAAACTATTTTTGAATAAAACATAATTATCATATATGATTTTTTACGTGAGTTTATCATACAGTCATTTCATACTGTACACTATTATGGTGGGCATTATAGGTCACACTTGTTTTCTTAAATTGACACAACACAATAGTGAATCAAGATGCCTATCATGAGACACACGGCCAGGAAACGGGTAGGAAACGGCCAACTGTTCCGTAGGTTATTTGGTGTTGTACCACAGGTAGACCGAATAAGCTGGATTGGTTTTCAGTTGTTTTTAGTTCGGCTTATTTACAAGCATGACTTATGTAAGGTAATCAATAAGAAACAATTATTTGGCCGACGGACTAACCTTACTTAAAGGTTATTCCCCGGTAAGACTTAATTACTTTTGGGTTGTAAAATTATCACTTTGTGGTTTGACTTACTCTAGTAATGAATGGTTCGTTTCCAAGACAATAACCTGTAAGTGTGTGTGTGATAAGTGTGGGGTCGTAAAGTGTGAGTATTTATGTATTGTGATGCGAGCTATGTGGTTTATAGTGATTAAGATGGCGTGGCCTCCGAGATCCCTGACCCCGGATTTTGGTGCGCCACATGTTCTGAACCTTCTCAAGATATATTGTGAATAATTGATAGTTCTGTTTTATATTGCAAGTGCTTTGAAGCACTGCACCCTAAACCTTGAGTCCAATTATTGATCTTTGAGCCGTAAGCCTTATTCTTTCTGAATCATTGATTGTTGAATACCCAGATACGAACCAAAGATATACGATACTACTCCACAAATACATACAAACTAAATCCAATCACTGAACCGAAATTGTTTAACACTCAAACCTTTATACCTTATACATTGAAAGACTAGCCCATATAACCACGAGACTTTAATTCCTTTATTATCCAATTCTTATACCGGCTGATAGCCAATCCTTATATTTGCCATGTTATTCCCTTGTGAAGATTTTGAACCATCTTATGGTTGAAATTCAATGTTGTTTATGATTTTGTTTATTGCTTTGCATTGTTTATTCTGTTATTATTATAGAATTGGATCATTTTTATAAAATATGGACCAGATTCGTGGTCAGACCAGATTGGTAGTCAAGTTAGGCCAATGTGTGCATTGGATCCAATAATTAGAGCAGAGTTGTGTGCCTTGCTCGGGATTAGTGCGTGACTGATCAGCAGCCTAACCTTGGTTTTTAGAATGAAAACTTAATATCCAATTCTAAATCATTGCTTATCTATAAACTTGATACCTTAAATTATCTCACTTGATCATTGTTTAATCTCAGTATTGTCAATATGACTTGCTGAGCTAGTTAGCTCATTTTTGTGATTCTGTTTATGTTCTTTTCCTGTTAAGAAGGAACCTGTTGGTAGCGAGGATCCCCAATCAAGTGTGCGAGCTAGGATTCCAGGTTGAGCGGGATAACTAGCTGAAGACTTTTGTGATAGTTTAAGTTTAAAAAGTTTGTAAGAATGTTTAATATTCAATTATAAGTTTGAATAGTTGGGATTTGGGCATTTGTAATATAAGTTTGTGTGTGTGGCTTGTGTGCACTTTAACCTGTTGCGATCTGTGGATGAAGGTAAGTAGGGTCACTGCATATTATTATTATTATCTTTATTATTGCTATAAGCTGGTTTATATATAGTGTGTATGTTGTGGACCCCAAACTTCTAACCCAGGTTTTGAGGGCTCCACAGGTTTGGTATCAGAGCTACAGGTTATAAGTCACTGCAACAAGCCTAGGTTGTCGGGTATGGGTAGATGGTTAGGATTAGAAGTAAGGAATAGAAAGATAGAACGTTGATAGGTTGAGTGCAACTGTATAATATGTGTTAGTATGATTCGTGTTGTGGTTCGAGATTCTTATCTTGTAATATGATTTTCAGATAGCAACGATGGCAGATTTCTTTATTACGGTACCAGCTGATAATTCTGAGCCTTCAGTCGGAGGACCATCATCTGATCCATATCTTGTTCTTCCACCAGTGTTGGCTATACTACCTCCTGTTGTGATAGCGGTTGTACCACTATGGGTTATTCCATCTCCTGGTATGAGGCTACCCATCCGAGGACCCCCACATGTTGGTTCGGATTCTACTGGGCATTCAGTTACGGGTGTACCTTTTCAGTTTTCTCCATACCCCGTTCCGTACCATCAATTTGAGGCTTGCCTTATGGAGCAGTGACATCTGCAGGGACAGATCCAGGAGTTATTGCATATCATGCATACCAGAGATATCGGGAGTGGTGAGAGGTGGCTCAGAGAGAGGATCCAGGTATTTCGGAGAGCAACTACTGTGAGGATAGCTGAGGCTACTCATAAGGATATTACCCCTGACTTTCTTGTGGAGCAGTGGGTTTTAGAGGAGTTTGAGGAGATTGGAGGTCCAGATTTGCCATGAACTAGAGACAGAAATGCTGAGACAGAAATGCTGAGCCAGAGTTGTGGTTGTTTTATTATGTACATTAGTGTGTAGTGTGTATCAGTAGACTTTTGGCTTGTATTTATAGACTAGATCTACTGAGTAGTGTATAGGCCTGTTGTACCCTTGTGCTTTTGCTTTTGCTTTTGAAGCATTTTCACGCTTGTACTACCAAAACTTTGATTTATATATATCAGTACCTTTTCTTTTCCAGCATTGTCATCTACATTACTGCACCTGCTTTATCATACTTTATTTATTGTACCAGTTATAACTCTTGTGATACCATATACCCTATGCCCCTAACTGTTTACATTCTGTAAAGAAGCATGCAATTTACTTAGTTTAACTGTTACAAATGTTTTTAAAAAGAGATATTTCTGTTTTATAAAAACTTTTCATAAAAAGGATTTGATTTAAAGGCTAAATAAGTTGTTTAATTCTTTACAGAAAATGCCTCCTAGAAGAAATACCCGTTCTACCAACCAGAATGAAAAAACCAACAACAACAACCAAGAAAACAACAACCAGAATGTAAACCCAAATCCCATAGACCCAACAGTAGCCCAGATTCTTCAGATCTTGGCTCAACAAACAGTTCACCTGACTCAACAGTAGCAAAGACAGACCAACCCCCAAGTAACTTTTAAGACTTTTCAGGCAGTGAATCCACCAGAATCCAAGGGTTCTTTATATCCAATTGAAGCAAGTGTTTGGTTAAAGGAAATAGAGAAGTCATTTGTTTTGGTTAAAGTGAAAGAGGAACAAAAGGTTGAGTTTGCAAGTTATTATCTGAAGAATGAAGCCACCTACTGGTGGGAAACCATGAAGACATTGGAAGGTACAGATGCTATTACTTGGGAGAGATTCAGGGAGTTATTTCTAGAGAAGTATTTTCCCCAGTTTGTTCAAGATCAAATGGAATTGAAGTTCTTAGAGTTAAAGCAAGAGAATATGTCGGTAGCTGATTATGAAAGTAAGTTTGAAGAATTGTCAAGGTTTGTACCGTCGTATGTGGATACTGATAGGAAGAAAGCTAAGAGATTTCAGCAAGGTTTAAATCCATGGATCAGAAGGAAGGTAGCAATATTTTAATTGGATACATATGCAGGAGTTGTACAGAAGGCCATGATTACAGAAACAGAGAGTGAGATGTCATAGAAGGAGAAGGAGAGTTAGAAAAGAAAGTTTGAAGGAACTGAAGGACAGTCACAAGCAGGGAAGTTTCCAAATTTCAATCAAAAGAAGGGCAAGTTTCATCCAGGGAGAAATTTCAATTCCAAGAAGTAAAATGCAGGTGATGAAGGTCAAGGTAACCGTCCAGCCACTGTGAACCAGCCAAATCAGTTAAGGCTAACTTTTCCAGATTGTTAGTTATGTGGGAAGAAATATGGAGGAGTTTGTAATAAGTTAAATGTAGTTTGTTACAAGTGTAATCAGAAAGGGCACTATTCAAGGGAGTGCCGTAACCAGCCAGCTAGAGAGCAAGTGAACAAAGACCAGCCTACCCGGAATCCAACAGTTAAGGTTCCAACAATTGGATTTACATGCTTTAAGTGTGGAAAGCCCGGACATATAGCAAGGGATTGTAAGACACCCACCCCAGTCAGTAATGCATTGAGAATCATGGGATCTACCCCAGTAGTGAATGAGACTACCAGGGCTAGAGTTTTTGACATGTCTGTGAAGGACGCTATCCAGGATACTGATGTCGTGGCAGGTACGCTTAATGTGAATTCTTTGTGTGCCAAAGTGTTAACAGATTCGAGAGCAACTCGATCATTTATTTCTCAAGATTTTGTTAATAAGTTAAATTATCCGGTTGAGTGTTTAAATGAAATAATGATTGTGGAATCAGTAAATCAAGAACATGTATCTGTTAATCAAGTTTGCGTGAACTGTGACATTGAGATTTCTGATAATAAGTTTTGTGTGGATTTGATACCATTTAAGTTAGGAGAGTTTGACGTTATTCTAGGAATGGATTGGTTATATAAGTATGAGTCTCAGATAGACTGTCGTAACAAGAAGGTAATTTCGAAAATGCCAGGCGAGGAAGTAGTAACGTTTAAAGGTCAGAAGCAAGCAAAAAAGTTCTTAACGATGATTCAAGCTAAGAAGTTGCTACAACAAGGATGCGAGCATTTCATTGCATATGTAATTGATAGAAGTCAGGAGCCAGCAAAACTTGAAGATATTCGAGTAGTCAATGAGTTCCCAGACGTGTTTCCCGATGAGTTACCAGGACTTCCTCCAAATAGAGAAATTGAGTTTGCAATCAACTTAGCACCTGGAACGGAACCAATATCCATGGCCTCGTATAGAATGATGCCCGTCGAAATGAAAGAACTAGCAAAACAATTGCAGGAATTGTTAGAAAAGGAGTAATTAGACCCAGTGTATCTCCATGGGGTGCACCGGTACTATATGTTGAAAAGAAAGACGGAAGCATGTGACTATACATCGACTATCAAGAGCTCAACAAGCTTACAATCAAGAATAGGTACCCGTTACCTCGAATTGATGATTTGTTTGACCAGTTGAAGGGAGCCAAGTATTTCTCCAAGATTGATCTGAGATCGGGATATCACCAATTGAAGATTAAGCCAGAAAATATACCGAAGACAGCTTTCAGAACAAGGTATGGATATTATGAATTCTCAGTGATGTCTTTTGGATTAATCAATGCCCAACAACATTTATGGACTTAATGAACAGAATTTTCAAAGAATATTTGGACAAGTTTGTCATTGTGTTTATAGACGATATTCTGATTTACTCGAAAACAGAATAAGACCATACGGAACATTTGAGGATATCTTTGGAAATTTTAAGGAAAGAAAAGTTATATGCTAAATTTTCAAAGTGTGAGTTTTGGCTACAGGAAGTTCAGTTCTTAGGACACATAGTCAGTAATGAAGGGATCAAAGTGGACCCGACAAAGATTGAAGCTATTACAAATTAGGAAAGGCAAAAAAACACCAATAGAAGTGAGAAGTTTCTTAGGATTAGCAGGATATTATCGCCGATTTGTTCAAGATTTCTAGAAGATTACGACGCCTTTGACAAAGCTTACCCGAAAGAATGAAAAGTTTATATGGAATAACAAGTGTGAAGAAAGTTTTCAAGAAGTGAAGAGAAGACTGATCACAGCACATGTTTTGTCACTTCCAGATGATCAAGGAAATTTTGTAATCTATAGTGATGCTTCTCATAAGGGACTAGGTTGTGTTATGATGTAGCACGAAAAAGTTAGTGCATATGCATCGAGACAGCTGAAACCTCATGAGCAGAAGTATCCTACTCATGACTTGGAGCTAGCGGCCATAGTATTCGCTTTAAAGATTTGGAGACATTACCTATATGGAGAAAAATATGAAATTTATACGGATCATAAAAGTTTAAAGTACATATTCACACAAAAGGAACTTAATATGAGACAAAGAAGATGATTGGAGTTGATCAAGGACTATGACTGTATGATTAATTATCACCCAGGTAAAGCAAATGTTATGGCAGACGCGTTAAGTCAAAAAGAGAAGTTGAATGTGTTAACAGTACCCGAGGAGTTATACAAGGAATTTCAGAAATTAGAATTAGAAATCAGAGTTTGCAAGCCTGATGAAGCAAAGATGTATAGTATGACTTTCCAGCCAGAATTATTAGAGAAGATCAAGAAGTGTCAAGAGGAGGTAATGAATCATGACATTAATCGTTTGGTAGGTGAACAGTTGTGCACAGAAAAGGATGATCAAGGTATACTCAGGTTTTCTTCCAGAATTTGGATTTCACTAGTAACAGAGTTGAAGAATGAAACTCTACAGGAAGCTCATAATTCAAGATTTTCAATCCATCCAGAAAGTACCAAGATGTATAGGGATTTAAAGGAAAATTATTGGTGGCCAGATATGAAGAGAGAAATTGCAGAATGGGTCAATAAATGTTATACATGTCAGAGGGTCAAGGCAGAGCACCAGAGACCAAGTGGATTATTGCAGCCATTAGAGATTCCAGGATGGAAGTGGGAGCATATTTCCATGGATTTCATAGTTGGATTACCAAGAAAAAAGCAAATCACGATGCCGTCTGGGTTATAGTGGACAGACTTACCAAGTAAGCTCATTTTCTGCCTATAAATGAAAGATTTTCACTAGACAAGTTGGTTCACATGTACCTGAAAGAGATAGTAGTTCATCATGAAGTTCATATATCGATCGTATGTGACCGATATCCAAGATTTAATTCGAGATTTTGGAGAGGTTTTCAAGAATGCTTGGAAACCAGATTGAATATGAGTACAACTTACCATCCATAAATAGACGGCCAAAGTGAAAGAACGATTCAGACAATTGAAGACATGTTATGCGTTTGTGCAATTGATTTCAAAGGAAGTTGGGACGATCATTTACCCTTGGTAGAATTTACTTACAATAACAGTTACCATGCCAGTATTGGGATGCCACCCTATGAAGCTCTTTACGGACGTAAATGTCGATCACCAGTATATTGGGATGAAGTAGGAGAACGCAAAATACTTGGACCTGAATTGGTGCAACAGACGAAAGGAGTTGTTGAAGTTATTCAGAAAAGGTTAATTGCAGCACAAGACCGTCAGAGAAAGTACGTATATCAATCAAGGAAGGATATGGAATTTGAAGAAGGAGATTTAGTGCTAATGAAAGTGTCATCGTGGAAAGGATTGACGAGATTTGGACAGAAAGGAAAGCTGAGTCCTAGATACGTCGAACCTTTTGAGATTCTGAAGCGTGTTGGCAAGGTAGCCTACGAACTGGCATTAACCCCGCAAATGGAGTACATTCACAATGTTTATCACATATCGATGCTTAAGAAGTATAATCCAGATTCCAGGCATGTAATTGAGTACGAGCTAATAGAACTTCAGGCAGATTTGTCTTATGTAGAGAGCCCAATAGAGATTTTAGAAGAAAGAGAGAAAGTGTTAAGGAATAAAGTTATAAAGTTAGTAAGAGTATTCTGGAGAAGCCCAAAGGTTGAAGAGTCAACCTGGGAGTTAGAAAGCGATATGCAAGAAAAGTACCCTAATTTGTTTTCTTAGGAGATTCTGAGGACAGAATCCTTTTAATGGGGGAATGATGTCATATCTGGGATAACGTGTAATTATTTTTGCTAATAAATATATATTCTGTATTTATTCTATAAATTAACTGTGAAGTTATATGTGTTTGGATATTTAAATATGATATAATTTGAGTATTTTAATTTTCATATGTCCAAAATAAAGTATAGATATTTGTCATATCTTTCTATTAATTTTTATGTTGTTTTATGATTTTATAAAAGATTTATGGATTTAATAAATTATTTTTCCGAATAATTGAAAACTATTTTTTACAATTGAGGACCAACCAACTTCAACCGTTCCTACGTTTTTACAACCCGAAACTCTTCCGAAAACTCCTTTCTAACCTAATTGCAATATTCCAAGCATTTTCCATGTTTTGACTTTTTCGATCCGGAGTACGGTTTTCACCGTGCGGATCCCGGCGCAATATTTTCGATACAAAATTTGTCTCGGTAAATTGATAAAACCCGTATTTTTGAGAAACGGGATCTTTTTATTAAACTATTATATTATCATCTCATAATACGTGTAACCAAAGCGCTGAGACCAACACCGCAGTTGCAAAATGTACAGATTTGGATAATTATCCTAAAACCGGTACCGTTTTGGATATGTTTTCTCAAATAAACGTACTGTTTTATATCCGGTATGATCCAACCGGGTACCAATATTCCGTAAATATAAATAGCCCTTACCGTATTTTATTTTATACATAAAATCCTAAAACCGGTACCGTTTTGGATATGTTTTCTCAAATAAATGTACTGTTTTATATCCGGTATGATCCAACCGGGTACCAATATTCCGTAAATATAAATAGCCCTTACCGTATTTTATTTTATACATAAAATCATTTGTTGACAGTAATTATATAATTTTATAGCGAAAAATAGTATATTCATATAAGTTTCCGAGAATCAAACCTCAATTTCAAGGCGTTAGCGGAATCCGTTTGGAAAGCTCGAGTACTCAAATCAAAGCTCTTGAAACCTACTTTCAGAATCTGTGCTTCATACTACTGCAGAATCAAGGGTTTATTTTCAATATTTTTATTTAATTTCGAATTATTTTGAATTAAAATATGATTTTTTGTTCGAGATGTTGTTTGTATGATTTGATGATTGTATGTTGTAGAGCTTTTCTTCCTGATGATTTTGGTATATTAAATGACTGATTTGGAGTTCAATAACATATTCAAAATTGAGTTTAATTTTCGAATTTCAAAATTAGGGTTTATAGTTCGTATGAATGTTCTTAATTGAATTTGGGGGTTTCTTCCCCAAGGGTTATTAGATTGATTGGTTGGTAGGTATTTGTAGAGCTTGAAAAGAGGAATCGATTGGTGGTGGTCTCGTCAACAGACGATACCGGAATCGAGCTGGCCGGAGGAAAGAAGAACTCGTCGTCCGGCGAGTTTTCTTCGAGATATTCTGGCCAACTCAGGGGTTATCTGTGTGATTGAATGGTATGGTTAGATTTCTTGTGAATTGTAAATTAATTCTAGAGCTTTTGGTAATGGGAGGATTCTAGGAACTAATTCTTCGGTGATCCCCGTCATTTTCCGGCGTGGGGTTGGTAAAATTGCCAACAGGTCCCTGAGGTTTTGAAAACGATGCAGTTAGGTCCCTGTAGTTTCAAAAAGTTGCAAAAATAAGATTGTTGTTTAAAAATTAATTAAAAATCATATTTTCTATTTATTTTAATTACAGAATTTTTTTTTAATTATTAAAAATTCTAAAATTATTATTTTAATTCCAAAAATTATTTTTAATTCAAAAATAAATATGAATTAATTAGTTAATTAATTTTAGTTAATAATTAATTAGTTAATTGGTCAATTAATTCAAAAATTAATTGATTAATTGATTTAATTTAATTTAATTAATTATTTAATTAATTTTAATTAATTATTTAATTATATTTAATTATTTATTTTGATTTAAAAATTCTGAAAAACAGTTTCGAGCTTTAAAATATTATTTTAAATTATTTTCAAGACTCGATAATTATTATAAAATGTTTTCAAAGCCAGATTCGGGCAATCGAACCCTGTTTATTATTTCAAAATAATTCAATGATCCGTTTTTATTTCCGGAAAATGTTTAAAAATTCGTATTAAATATCTGAACAATCATTAACATCAAATCTTCTACGAAAAAGTATTTTCATCGAATATCTTATGTGCTATGTGCTATATGTGATCTAATTGATGTGTTATGTGCGTATATGTGCATTGTTTGACTGTTTTACTTGTAACTTTCAATCCGTAAATCGGATTTGGGTGAAACGAAGGGTAGATAGAAGCTTATACCGAATAGAATCAAGTGAGATAAATATTGATAGATACTTATGATATCTGAGCAGAAGAGGCAAGGCGTAGGAAAGGGAAGCAATTAGTCGGAGAATAAGGAATAGTGATCGAAGGCAAGTGAGGTGTTAACGAGTAAAGACAAGGTAAGTGTTCTGAACCTTCTCAAGATATATTGTGTTTAATTGACAGTTCTATTTTATATTGCAAGTGCTTTGAAGCACTGAACCCTAAAACTTGAGTCCAGTTATTGATCTTTGAGCCGTAAGCCTTATTCTTTCTGAACCATTGATTGTTGAATACCCAGATACGAACCACATATATACGATACTACTCCACAAATACATACAAACTAAATACCAATCACTGATCCGAAATTGTTTAACACTCAAACATTTATACCTTATACATTGGAAGACTAGCCCATATAACCACGAGACTTTAGATTCCTTTATTATCCAATTCTTATACCGGCTGATAGCCAATCCTTATATTTGCCATGTTGTTCCCTTGTGAAGATTTTGAACCATCTTATGCTTGAAACTCAATGTTGTTTATGATTCTGTTTATTGCTTTGCATTGTTTATTCTGTTATTATTATAGAATTGGATTGTTTTATACAATGTGGACCAGATTCGTGGTCAGACCAGATTGGTGGTCAAGTTAGGCCAATGTGTGCTCTGGATCCAGTAATTAGAGCAGAGCTGTGTGCCTTGCTCGGGGTTAGTGCGTGACTGATCATCAGCCTAACCTTAGTTTTTAAAATGAAAACTTAATATCTAATTCTAAATCATTGCTTATCCATAAACTTGATACCTTAAATCATCTCACTTGATCATTGTTTAATCTCAGTATTGTTAATGTGACTTGCTGAGCTAGTTATCTCATTTGTGCGATTCTGTTTATGTTCTTTGCCAGTTAAGAAAGAACCTGTTAGTAGCGAGGATCCCCAATCAAGTGTGCGAGCGAGGATTCCAGGTTGAGCGGGATAAACTAGCTGAAGACTTTGTGATAGTTTAAGTTTAAAAAGTTTGTAAGAATATTTAATATTCAGTTTTAAGTTTGGATAGTTGGGATTTTGGTGTTTGTAATATAAGTGTGTGTGTGGCTTGTGTGCATACTTTAATCTGTTGCGATCCGTGGATGAAGGTAAGCAGGGTCACTGTATATTATTATTATTATCTTTATTATTGCTATAAGCAGGTTTATATACGGTGTGTGTGTTGTGGACCCCAAACTTCTGACCCGAGTTTGGAGGGCGCCACAATAACAACTAGGAGGTATGAAGGGAGTATTATTTAACATTTTTCTAAACATATTGAATTTTTATTAAATGTCATGTTATGGCAATATGAACGCTCCTTTTCTGGAAAAAACAACAACATATCTTATATAAAATACGAGATGTCGTCGGGAGGCGACGTCGAGTAAGAATGTCAAATACAATTATATCGAGTATAACTTATGTGAAACAAATTACAAATTCGAGAAAATCATTATTTGAGTGACTATTAACTATCATTTCTATTTATGATATTATTAAACACCTTGGGCTTTGTGTATTGCAGAGTGTAGTTAATTTTTTGACTACAAGTACTGTAAAAAAGGTGAATTTTTCAGCAAACGACTAACCAATATTGTGTAATATGTTTTAAAACTGAAATATTTTATTTTTTATCTTATGACATTTTCGGCCTTTATGGTCAACCAAATATTATTATTATATGCTTATATTAAACTATACCTGATATGTTTTGAATAATGATTTATGCATATCGTAATTCAACTGCTTTTAATATTTCACAGTTCAGTAACCCCCCATTTGCGTTTTAGAAAGATTTAGAAAATAAAATGATCAACAATTTAGGGTTTACTGCTCAAAACCTTTGAGTTTCCAAAGAGTAGACCATAATTCATTTTTTTTAATGTTTCAGGGTTTTAATAATTTCCCACCTTGGTTTTAAAAATACTTAGTTTTAAAAATTTTGAATTTTAGAAATATACAACTTCGTAATTTAGATTATACAAATTTTAACTGGTGTGAACATAAAATATGGTAATTTTTTGGAGCGGGAGTTTTCGAGAAACCTGAAAAAATGGGTGGTTGAGGAGGAACAAAAAAAGTAACTGAATTATTTCCTTATTTGGGGAGGTGATCGGTTCAAGTATGTGTGGGACGGGTTAAATCACCATCTTCAATCATCACTAACATAATAATCCTCTACCGAATAGAATAACATATCTTTAAAAAAATGCCAGACGGTACCAGGAGGCGACATCTTATAAAAATATATCAAATTGTTGTATGGTTAAAGAATTACATAAGATAAAAAATATGATTATATTATATATATTTTTTAAAAGGTATTTTTCAATAATAGAATTACATTTGATTGTGTCAATTAAAGAGAAAACACATATAAATTCGAGATAATCATATTTTATTATCGGTTTTCAATCTCATTTTTTTAAATTTTAATTATACATATTCATATTGTACCCTCAATTATAAGGCTTCTAAAAGATTAAATTATGGGATGAAAAAGACAAACAATCATGGATGTACAAATGGAAAACAAAACATTTATGAAATTTATAGGCGTATGTTAGATATATTTGATAATGTCATGTCTAATATGATTTATGTTTAGTTTTCAGATCTTACTTAAACAGGACAAATCAGTACTTAACTTAAATCAGCACTTATACTGAAGTCAGAACTTAAGTTATCAGTACTTAAGGTTCAGGATATATTTATCAGGAGATAATATCAGGACTTAAAGAAAACTTTCAGATAAGGAAGGCGGCTGATTGAAAGGAAAGAAGATCAAGACAAACGTAAGAAGAGATATGCATGGAGAAGGAATTCTATGAAGAATAGAATACTTGGAAGAAAAGATAACGGATTGATATATTTTAGGAAGCAGAATTATATTTCATATCAATTAGCGATTATCTTGTAACTGTGTAGTATATAAACACAGACATAGGGTTTACACTATAAGTGTTATCATTATCGAGAATATTATTCATTGTAACCCTAGCAGCTCTCGTGATATTTGTTCATCACTGAGAGAGGACAATTCCATATTGTAAGAGAGTTTATTATATTGAATAAAGTCTGTTTCTGTTACTTGAGTTCTTTAGTTCGATTTAATTGTGATAAACATTGTATTCAACCCCCTTCTACAGTATGTGTAACCTAACAAGTGGTATCAGAGCCTATCTGTTAACACACAAATAGTTTAAGATTCAAAAATAATCATGTCTGAAGCAGAAACTCCAACCAAGCCCACCAAAACTGAAGAACCTCCAAAGACTCAAATCCATAGTCGATATGAGGCTATTAGAGTTCCCATACTGAAGCCATCTGAATATCCCATATGGAAGGTGAGGATGACTATGTTTTTGGAAGCTACAAATCCAGAATATCTTGACAGAATCCATGAAGGACCTCACAAGCCAACAAAACTCGTTGTTGTAGTTGCAGGTGAAGCAGCAAAGTTTGTACCAAAGGAGAAGAGTTATTACACTGCTGAAGATATCGCATCAATTGCTAAGGATGCTAAGGTACGACACTTGCTGCATAGTGCCATTGATAATGTAATGTCAAATAGGGTAATTAACTACAAGACTGCAAAAGAGATATGGGATGCCTTGGAGACAAGGTGCCAGGGAACTGATTCGATTAAGAAGAACAGGAAGAAAATACTCACTCAAGAGTATGAACACTTTGACTCAAAGCCTAATGAGTCATTGACTGATATATATGACAGATTTGTCAAACTCTTGAATGATTTGTCACTGGTTGATAAGGAGTATGATCTTAAAGATTCAAACCTTAAATTCCTGTTAGCTCTTCCTGTAAGTTGGGATTTGAAGGCAACAATTATAAGAGACAGCTATAATCTTGAAGAAACAACTCTTGATGAAATTTATGGGATGCTCAAGACTCGTGAACTTGAGATGGAACAAAGAAGCAAAAGGAAAGGAGGAAAGTCAAGGACAGTTGCTCTTAAGGCTGAAGAAGAATCCCCCAAGGCAGCTACCTCAAGGAAAGGCAAGGGAAAAGCGCTCATCACAAGGTCTGATACTGAGTCATCAAGTTCTGATAGTGATGATGACTCAGAAACTGAAAGCTTGCCTGAGATGGATGTTGATGAAGAGATGATGAAGCTGTGTGCTCTTATGGTGAAAGGAATCACAAGGATTGCATACAGAAAGTTCAGGAAGGGAAAGAAGTTTTCCAGGAAAGGTGCAAGTTCTGATAAGAAGAGTTTCAGAAAATCTGAAGGCAAAGGAGGGAAGTCTGACAGAGGAGATTACACAAATGTCAAATGCTACAACTGTGGTGAGAAAGGCCACATATCTCCTGATTGCAAGAAAGTGAAGAGTGACAAAGGGAAGGCTCTTATCACAAAGAAGAAAAGCTGGACAGACACTTCAGATTCTGAAAGTGAGGAGAATTATGCCTTGATGGAAAATGCTGATATTGCAAGTCCTGATACCAGTTCTGAAGCTGCTGAGTTAAAGGTACCTCAAACTACTTATGCCTTTCATACTGATGATATTAATGAGTTGAGAAGATATTTAAAACCATGTTCATTAGTTATAGAGATCAAACTTTAACATGTGAAAGATTAACTTCTGAAAATCTTGCTTGTAAAAAGAGGAATGATTATTTAGAAAAAGAGTTAGTCATGTTCCATAAAACTCAGAAAGATAGAGATGATGCTTTCTATGTTAGGGATGAAGTACTTAAAATGAATGAATCTCTAAAGACTGAGTTAGAAAAAGAAAGAGAGATAATCAGGACTTGGACTAACTCTGGCAGAACAACTCAGAATTTGTTAAGTAGTGGAAACTGGAAAGAGGGCTTAAGTTATGGAGATGATAAGAATGATAAAGGAACTGTAGAAATTAAGCCTATAGTTGTTAAACAAAAGCCAAAGCTAAAACCTGTTAAGTTTGTAGCTATAAAGTCTGATACTGATAAATCAGAAGTTAAAGAGGAATTAACTTCTGACAAACTAAAATAGGAAAAGACAACTGAAGTAAACGTAGGCTTAATGACAAAGAAGCAGCTTAAGCATAAGCTGAAAGATGTAAAGAATATAAACAAGGTAAAGTCACCTAGGAAAAATAGGAATGGAAAGGAAGGTGTGAATAAAAGCAATGATTATAAGCCTGTTCCTAATGCTCCTAGAAAAACATGTCATAACTGTGGAAGTTCTAACCATCTGGCTTCTTTTTGCAGGAAGAATAAGAACATAAACTCCTTACCTTCAAAGTCAGGAGTTAAGAGTCAGTCTGTTAGATATAGGCCACAAAATCCTTATTTTCATTGTGGTAGTTTATGGCATTCCATTTATACTTGTAAGGAATATCATAGTTTATACTATGATTATTATCAAATAAAACCTTCTTTAAAGAAAGTTAGCATTGTTCCTTCTAGTGTAAGTTCTGATACAAAGTCTAATAGTGTAAATGCTGATAAAAAAAATGTTAACATAAACTCTTATGCTAAATCTGCTGCAAATGTTAACAAACTTAAAAAGGCCAAAGGATCCAAGCAAGTCTGGGTCCTTAAAACTAATCATTAGTGGTCTCTGTGATTGCAGGGCAATAGGAAAAACATCCTAGTTCTGGACAGTGGATGCTCAGGACATATGACTGGAAATAAAGCCCTGCTATCAGACTTTGTGGAGAAGGCTGGCCCAAGTGTTTCTTATGGAGATGGAAATATTGGAAAAATACTGGGATATGGCAATATAAATCTTGGGAATGTCATCATTAAAAAAGTAGCTCTGGTCTCAGGACTTAAACACAATCTGCTGAGTGTTAGTCAAATCTGTGACAGAGGTTATCAAGTGGATTTCTTTGAAGAACACTGTGAAGTTGTAAGCAAATCTACAGGCAAAGTTGTTCTGGAATGATACAAACATGGTAACATTTATGAAGCCAAGCTTTCAACAAGTTCTGATGGTTCTGCAATCTGTCTGATGAGTAGAGCATCAATTGAAGAAAGCTGGAATTGGCACAAAAAACTCTCTCATTTAAATTTCAACAATATAAATGAACTAGACAAGAAAGATCTTGTGAGAGGACTGCCAAAATCAGTATTTGCTCCTGATGGCCTTTGTGATTCATGTCAGAAGGCTAAACAAAGAAAATCCTCATTCAAGAGCAAGACTGAATCATCAATTCTTGAGCCTTATCACCTACTACATGTAGATCTATTTGGTCAGGTGAATATCATGTCTATTGTAAAGAAGAAATATGCTATGGTCATAGTGGATGAGTTCACCAGATACACATGGGTGTATTTCTTGCACACAAAAAGTGAAACTGCATCTATCTTGATTGATCATGTCAAGCAACTGGATAAATTGGTCAAAGATCCTGTGAAGATCATAAGAAGTGATAATGGCACTGAGTTCAAGAATTTGACAATGGAAGAGTTCTGCAAAGACCATGGAATCAAGCAGGAATTTTCTGCTCCTGGAACTCCACAGTAAAATGGAGTTGTTGAAAGAAAGAATAGAACTCTGGTTGAAGCTGCACGAACTATGCTTGATGAAGCAAAGCTACCAACCTATTTTTGGGTTGAAACTGTGCAGACTGCTTGTTTTACTCAGAATGCAACACTCATTAACAAGCATGGAAAGACACCATATGAGATGGTGAAGAAAAAGAAGCCAAATCTGAAGTATTTTCATGTATTTGGATGCAAGTGTTTTGTTCTTAAGACTCACCCTGAACAGCTATCCAAATTTGACTTAAAAGTTGATGAAGGAATTTTTGTTGGGTATCCACTTTCCACAAAAGCCTTCAGAGTCTACAATTTAAGAACAAGAGTTGTCATGGAATCTATCAATGTCTCCTTTGATGATAAGAAGATTACTGGACTTGAAGATTTCAATGATCGTGATCAGCTGAGATTTGAAAATGAAGACTTAAATCTGATACTGAAAATCCTAACAGTTTAAATCCTGATACTGCAAACTCTGATGGATTAAACTATGATGTTATTGAAACTGTGGTGACTACGCCAAAGGAAGATGTACCTGTGCAGGGGGAGCATACTGAAGATACAACCACATCTCAAGAAGCATCAGAACATACAACTGGCTCTTCAAGTTCTGATTCATCAAGTTCTGATAAGCCAAGTTCTGATAATTCTGAAAACTCAATTTCTGAAGGATCCAACTCAGAGAGCATAGTTTCAGGGGGAGCATCAGAAAATGTTGATGAAGATAGCATGGATCATGGGGGAGCATCCAGTTCTAGAGAAAACCTCCCATCTGCACGGAAGTGGACTAAATCATATACACCTGACTTAATTATTGGAAATCCCGATGCAGGTGTCAGAACTAGAACAGCTACTTCAAGTGAATGTCTCTATAATTCTTTTCTTTCTCAGACTGAACCAAAGAAAGTGGAAGAAGCTCTTCAAGATGCTGATTGGGTGCAAGCAATTCAGGAAGAGTTAAATGAATTTGAAAGAAACAAAATCTGGACCATAGTGCCAAGACCAAAGAACAGATCTGTTGTTGGTACAAAGTGGGTGTTCAGAAATAAAACTGATAGTGATGGCATAATTACAAGGAATAAAGCAAGGCTGGTTGCAAAAGGATATTCTCAACAGGAGGGAATTGATTATGATGAAATATTTGCATTAGTTGCTAGATTGGAAGCCATAAGGATATTTTTGGCTTATGCTGCTCACAAAAAGTTTACTGTCTTTTAAATGGATGTGAAAAGTGCTTTTCTCAATGGAGAGTTGGAAGAGGAAGTATATGTTGAACAATCTCCAGGCTTTGTAGATTCCAAATTTCCAAATCATGTCTACAGGCTTGATAAAGCACTTTATGGCCTTAAGCAAGCTCCAAGAGCATGGTATGAGACTTTAGCTCAGTTTCTTCTGGAAAGTGGATTTAACAGAGGAACTATTGACAAAACTCTGTTCTACCTCAACCATGGAAAGGACTTACTTTTGGTTCAGATATATGTTGATGATATCATCTTTGGTTCTACAAATGACAGACTTTGCAAGAAGTTTGTCAAACTGATGCAGTTAAGATATCAAATGAGTATGATGGGGGAACTTAGCTATTTTCTGGGCCTTCAAGTCAAGCAGAATGATGAAGGCACTTTTATTTGTCAAACCAAGTACACCAGAAATTTGTTGAAGAAATTTGGAATGCAAGATTGTTCAAGTGCATCCACTCCCATGGCCACTGCAACAAAATTGGATATGGATACTGGTAAATCGGTAGATATTACTGATTATAGAGGTATGATTGGCTCTCTACTCTATCTAACTGCTAGTAGACCTGATATCATGTACGCTACCTGTCTTTGTGCAAGATTTCAAGCAGATCCAAGAGAACCTCACTTAACAGCTGTGAAAAGAATTTTCAAGTATCTTAAGGGAACAGCTGATCTGGGATTGTGGTATCCTAGAGAATCATACTTTAAGTTAATAGGTTACTCAGATGCAGATGTTGCAGGTTGCAAAATTGACAGGAAAAGCACAAGTGGAAGCTGTCAATTTCTTAGAGGCAGATTGGTTTCTTGGTTTAGCAAGAAACAAAAGTCAATTTCCACATCAACTGCAGAAGCAGAGTACATTGTTGCAGGAAGCTGTTGTGCACAGATCCCTTGGATGAAGAATCAGTTACTGGATTATGGGTTAACATATTTTAAAATCCCTATTTACTGTGATAATCAAAGTGCTATTGCTATGACAGGTAATCCAGTTCAACACTCAATGACAAAGCACATCAGCATCAGGTACCACTTCATAAGGGAACATGTGGATGAAGGTACAGTGGAATTGCACTTTGTTCCCACAGATCAACAACTAGCAGATATCTTCACAAAACCACTGTGTGAAGCTACTTTTACAAGATTGGTAAATGAACTTGGCATGGTTTCAGGTTCTTTCTCTAAATCGCTTACTTTTTGTTCTGATGCATCAGATTTTATGATCAGTATTTAGAGATATTACTATCTTTATGTATTCTGTGCTTAATTGAAAATTGTTTAAGTACTGATTGTTGTCTGATGTGAATTTCTAAACTCTGATAGTGATATGAATGTTTCTGTGATTATTCAATCCAATGAGGATATATATGCTAGATACTGACCTAGTAGTCTTTAACATACTAACAAATCCCATGGTTGAAGTAATTGTTTATGTGGAAATCTATTGACACAAGCAAATTCTGATATTGAGCTTAGTTAAGTTTACTTTGTCTATCTTATTACTAAGTCAAAAACTAGAATAATGCTTCTCATCTGTTAAGTTCTGATGTCAGTAAATCTGGTGAATGTACTAAGTGATGATAAGCCTCACTTATCAAACGAAAATAAAAAAGAATAAAAAATCAGGTACTCCTTTGAGATCTAGAGTAAAAACTGTGGAAGGGAAGACCCAAGTGCATTGCTGGTATTAAGTAATATGCATCAGAAAAGCAAAAATAAATATTTTTCTTGGTGACTTTTCACACTCTATGATTATTGGAGAAATACTCTGATAATAACATAAATTATGATAAGCAATTGTGACTCAGTTACACTGAGAAGCCACTGTAAAATGGAATTTCAAAAAGATGCATAAAATGAGCACAAAACAGTTGAGGTGGACTCATGCATGAACTCATTCTAAAGTAGACTTCAGAATCATGACAGGTTTTGAGCAAAGTTCTTAGTTATGCCTTATTTTTAAGATGTACTGAAGTGAACCAGACTTTAATCTTTATCTGATATTTAGCTTACTGCACACACATACACTCCATATGAATGATGAAAATTACTGTGGTGATAAATGGTGTTTTAGATGAACGTTTAAGTGTCTGTTACATAAATTCTGAGGACAAGTTATGATGGAAGTTCTGATGATTAAGTTCTGAAGAAACGAAATCAGAATTTGTGTGAAGAATTACAGAAATAGGCATTCATTTTTCGAGTTAAGAAATCATGTTCTGATGATTGTTAAGTTCTGATATAAGTCTAAGTTCTGATATTACACTCTGATTCTTTACTTGACTTATTTGTGGTTAAAATCTGAAACAGTCTTATTTCAAATCAGAATATGTTTGGGTGAGATATTAACATTTAATATAATTTGGGTTAGTGGTACACGTCTATGCATAGTAATTTTTACTTGTTTCATGTGCGCAATAAATCCTGTTTTACACTTCCAATGGCTGTTTTTATTCTCATCAGTCTAGGGAGACGAGGTAGAATTATTTCTACCTGTAACCATTCAATTTTCTTTGCGTCTCTTGGCATTCTATTGCCTATTTAAACCAACACTTCATTCTAGCCAGCACATCTCTCATTTTCTCACAAACTCACTCTCTTCTTATTCTTATCACCACAAATGGTTGAGTTTGGCTGGTTTTACAATTATGGCACTGAGACTGTACATGTTTTTCAAAATGGCATTCCAACTCCATACCATATCAACAACATTCCTCATAATCTCTGGATTCAATTTCCAGAGATCATTAAACGTGACCTGTTGACAGTACAAAGAGATCTACATCTCCGTCATCTCCGACAGCAGGAGCGAATCATTTGTCTCACTGTTCTTTTTGTTGAGAGTAGGAAGAAGAAATAATTTCTGCTACCTGTTT